>NC_135882.1:4294518-4535260 GCF_964194155.1 Cetorhinus maximus
AGAAGCTGTTGTCCTTGGACCAAAGGAGGTTGAGGGGAGATCTGATAGAAGAGTACAAGATTATAACCAGTTTAGATAAGATAGACAATGAAAAGCTGTTCTTGTTAGCTAATAGTATAAGGATACAGATTTAAGGTTTTTGGCAACAGATAGACGCAGGATATGAGAAAGAGAACTTTTTTATACAGCGTGTGGTAATGATCTGGAACTCCCAGCTTACGAGGGTGGTGGAAGCAGAGATGACCAATTTCAAAAGGAAATTGGATGGGCACTTGAGGGAAATAAACTTGCAGAGTTATGGGAATAGAATGGGGGACTTGCACGGACTGGATTGTTCTACAGAGAGCCAGCATGGACTCAATGGGCTGAATGGCCTCCTTCTATGCCTTTATGAGCCTAACTTTGACTCTGAGTCCACCTGTGCAGCCAAAGCAAGATTTCCAGAGTTTCAGCCATTTCAAAGTAACTGTGCTTTGAAAAGTATAGATGAGCAGCAAAACTGTTGTGTCCATTTACACAAATCCTTAAAGGTAACAGTGCAAGTGGATAAGTTAAAGTCTTAAAAAAAAGCATATGGATTACCTGGGTTTATAAATGGAGGCTTAGATTATAAAATAAAAGGGATCATGCTTCAACTTTATAAATCACTAGTTAGGCCTCAGCTGGAGCAATCCAGGCAGTTCTGGGCACCACATATCAAGGAAGTTGTGAGAAAGGGTACAGAGAAGGTTTACCAAGTATGAGGGTTTTTTATTATTCTTTCATGGGATGTTGGAGTCTCTGGCTGGGCCAGCATTTTTATCATCCATCCCTAATTGTCTTTGAGAAAGTGGTGGTGAGCCATCTTCTTAAACTGCTGCAGCCCATGGGGTGTAGGTACACTGACAGCTATGAGGAAAGGTTGGAAAAGTTGGGACAGTTCTCCTTCGAGCAGAGAAGGTTAAGAGGTAACCTATTAGAGATTTTCAAGGTGGTGAGGAGTTTTGAAGGAGAAAAATTATTCCCTCTTGCGAGTGAATTGATAACCAGAGGTGATAGGTTTAAAATCATTGACCAAAAAATCTAGAGGGAAGTTGAGAATTTTTTTTCCACTGAGTTGTTGGGATTGTAATGTTGTACCTGAAAAGATGGTGGAAGCTGATTCCATAAATGATAAGGGAGTTGGACAGGTACTTCAGGATGAAGTATTTACAGAATTACAGAGAGCTGGAATGTGGAACTAAGCACAACTGATCTTTCAAAGTTTTTTGATGCTGTAAAACCTCAAAGACGAGAGGTTTTGTGGAGCAGTGGGCAGTGTCCCTGCTCTGAGCGAGAAACTCGGGTTCAAGTCCCACTCCAGGACTTGATGGCCAAGGAAGGTGCGTTCATAATGCGACCAAACATGTTGAGTATCAATTTGTAAATCCTTCCAACACACACCAATGGCAGGCGGTGAGAGCAGGAGAGATTCCTGGTCAGCCATGTGATGGAAAGAAATTGGAGCCTCTACAATCACTATCCATTGCTCCAAGCTACAACATGCATGTAGAAGTGTATGTTGCCACAGCAACTCTGATTCCTTGGGGGGTCGGTTGGCTCAGTTGGCTGGATGGCTGGTATGGATTAGTTTGGTGTCAACAGTTTGGGGTTCAATCCCCTTAGAGCAGTTAACACCAAACTAATCCATACCAGGGTGAGCTAATCCACACTGGACTTGCCTTCTTGCCCTACCCATGGTGGAGGTCTTGGCTGTGGGCCAAACCTGCCTTCGGGCAGAGAACGCGAGAAGAAAACCTCAAAGCTCAATAGTTCTGTGGTGTTTAACGCCCAGCACTGCTGTGTTCTTCCTACGGTCACGTTTTTGAGATTTTTTTTTTTGAAGTGTCAGCCTTTGCTCAGTGGGTAGCACTCTTACCTTGGAGTCAGAAGATCATTGCTGAGACCTCTGGAGTGGGACTTGAACCACAAAATCTAAGATGACACTTCCAGGGCAGTACTGAGGGAGTGCTGCACTGTCAAAGGTGCCACCTTTTGGATGAGACATTAAACCAAAACCTGATATGTCCTCTCAGGTTGATGTAAAAGATCCAACTGCACTATTTGTCCCTGAACCAACATTATCATAACAGATAATCTGATGATTTATCTCATTGCTGTTTGTTGGACCTTGCTGTGTATAAATTGACTGAAGCATTTCCTGCATTACAACAGTGACCACACTGCCAAAGCACTTCATTGGCTGTAAAGCATTTTGGGATGCCCTGAGGCCATCTGCACCTCTGACAGTGTTGTGTTCCCTCAGTACTGCACTGGGCGTGTCAGCCTGGATTATGTGCTAAACCGCTGGAGTGGGTCTTGAATCCCCTCTGACTCCGAAGCAGCTGTGTAATCCACTGAACTACAACTGGCTTTCTTTGTGTTTTACTTTAAAATTGCGTGTTCTAAATTTATTTCTTTTCTTTCCCTCTTTCTCTTAGGGAACCTTTGATGATTACTTGGAACTGTTTCAGCAGTTTGGCTATGTCAGTCTTTTCTCATGTGTTTACCCTCTGGCGGCTATATTGGCAATTTTGAACAACATCACAGAAGTATTCTCCGATGCTCTGAAAATGTGTCGTGTCTTCAAACGGCCGTTCTCCCAGCCTGCAGCGGACATGGGAGTCTGGCTGGTAAGTCGGGCTTGTGCCTGTTCCGTTTGTCTCAACTTGAGAGAACCTTGCTATTTAAATGAGAAGTATTTTAACCATTGTTACTGCCCGATGACAACCTCAGTTTTCTTTTTGTTCAATCTCCACACATAGTAGGATATTACCTGTTTTATACCATAAGAAAATCTCATTAACTTTTGAAGAGCATTTCCCTCTATTAGACAGTGATTATCCCTGTAATTATATTTTTAGCCTGAGGTTCGCTATATATTTTTGGTTCCTTCTATCTCCTGTTATCAGTGTTCTTTTTGATATCTGAGAAAGTATCTCTCCAATATGTTCCAAAATGGTGTTTCTGTATTTCTATTGCAATATTATGTCTAGATCCTTTTTATAGAATGATCCATAGGTTCCCTACACGTAAATTATGAATCTCAGTCTTGGATCTATTCATTGACTTAGCAACCACAGCTGTTTGGGGTGGAGAATCCCAAAGATTCACAACCCTCTGAGTGAAGATGTTTCTCTTCATCTCAGTCCTAAATGGCTGACCCCTCATCCTGAGACTGTAATCCTAGTTTTAGACTCTCCAGCCAGGGGAAATGGCTTCTCAGCACCTACCCTATCGAGCCCTCACAGAATATTATGGTTTCAATGAGGTCACCTTTCATTCTTCTAAACTCCCCCAAAAAAAAAAGCTCATTCTATTCCATTTCTCCTTGCTGGACAATCTTTTCACTCCAGGAATCAATAGTGCAGTACCAGAGTTCTTATTTTATACCCATGCAAACTTAATGCATAGTTGGGTTAGTAATATTGGCCCAGGTTTTGTGGTCAGGCGCGAAGGAATGGAGCTAACTGTTCACCTTGCTGATAGTTGCCCACAAAGGGCTTTAGAGGGGAGATTGCTCTGATCCAACATGGAGCCCTTTACAGGGTGTCTGTGAGCAGGGCAAGTATCAGCTAGTCTCTTCAACCAATCAGACTGAACTATCCTCACTGAGACCTGCAAAGTCAAAATGGGAAGTGTAAATTAGCTTTAAATTATGTACCGAAAGCAGAATAAAGATTGGGAAACACAGATGTGATTCAGAGAGAAAAGAAGCAAAGAAAAAGGTTTTTAAAAAAAACCTTTTTTTTAAAACCGGAACTCTAATTATTGCCTGAAGGAGTGAGACTCCACACTTATGAAAGTAAATTTTAGGGCCAGCAAGATATCCACTTACTTTTGCATTTACCAGCCCTAATCCTTTATGGTGTCTTTAATGGGGAACTAGTGGGCAAGTACCCAAGTTCATACCATTGCATGTTTTTGATGCCAAGTCTATTGGCGAGCACTGTTACAGTGCAACCTATGGAGTGGTGGGGTCCTTTAATAGCAGTTTCCACATTTCCATTTTCAAATGCACATGCCTGAATGCCATAAACTGCTGACCAATTTATTTTATAATAACGGTATAAAATCTCGACCAATGTATTATAACGTAGGGTTA
Source organism: Cetorhinus maximus (assembly GCF_964194155.1). NCBI lineage: Eukaryota > Metazoa > Chordata > Chondrichthyes > Lamniformes > Cetorhinidae > Cetorhinus > Cetorhinus maximus. The sequence goes on from NC_135882.1 coordinate 4,298,642, forward strand.
AAATCAGACCTACGCACTATTGCATTTACTTGGTTGGATAGCAGTTAACTTCAGGAAGGAAGTGCAATACGATAACAATGACCTGCACTGATGCAGCACTTTTTTAATGTAGCAAAACACCTTCAGGTGCATCGCAGGAGCGTAATCAGAAAACATTTGACACAGAGCCACATACTTTATTAGGGTTGGTGACCAAAAGCTTCTCATTCAAAATCCTAGTGATGGAACAAGCTATCTTCAACATTAAATTTGTTGAACAACTGAGTTGGTCCTGTTGATTAGCGTTACTTGTAACTTATTCAAACTTGAGGGTTATAATACTCTGTAGAGTCTGAATTTAAACTTTAACATGAGATAGCCCACCATCAAAAGAAACATAAACCGATCGTACATTACTGAGCTAGGAGACGAGCACCAGTAATTTTGTTGAGATGGACCACTTCTGTCTTCAATGTTGTCAGTGGTCACACTGACACAGGGCTCACAGTTTCCCTTTCACAACCGTAAAAGTCCCAGGTGTACAAGACCATGTATGTTTATGCATTGAATGATTATACCAAATGAGTTAAAACCTTGAAAAACTAATAAACAAACATTCACCTTTGTCCATAGCTGGGAGGAACGCAAGGTTGGTTTAAGGTTAAACAGAAATTCTGCTGTTCTGGTTGACCTGTTTTGGGGCTAAGAATGTTTGGATTTAAAATTGTAAAAAAGGCTTGTGTTTTTTTTTAGTTCCCTTTTGAGTGTTTATCTTTTTTCCATGAAATAAATAATACTTATAAAATCTTTGCGTATGGGATTCATTTATGGGAAAAATAATTCTAATCCTCACAGAATATTCATTTTAAAAAATATTTTGGTAACTAATGTTAGTCCACGTGGTTCAAAGTAACTTGAATGTATGTTTTTCTGGTTTTAATATTATGAACTTCCATTGAGCAAAACCCTATGTCCTTTTGTTTATAGCTGGCCTTAGAAACAATGGGAGTTATTTCAGTGATGACCAACTGTGCACTGATTGGGATATCGCCCCAAGTGAAGGGAGTGTTTCATGAAAACAGTATAGAGCTTGTCCTGTTAATTGTGAGTGTAGAGGTAAGTCAAAACATTTGCATGGATTGAACTTTTATGGGACTGAATATCTATGATGTATTAACTGAGAAATCTCTTTCTCCCCCCTTCCCCGCTCCACATGTTTACACTTGCAGAACTAACTGGCCTTCGGCATTGAATGGCTGGCTTTATTTGCAATGCGTCAGCTTGTCAGCAAGTAAGATGCATTTCATTTGTGTTATAGTCCGTTATTGTCTGTACCTGATCTATTTCATTTGCAAAACAGATGAAGAAAAATTCCGATGCTGAGAGTTGTAGGCTTGTGTAGAGCAAATTAAACTAAGTATCAATGATTGTGTTAAATTTTGACTAGTTATTTTGAGACAGAGGGGCGTTAGTTGAAAATGACATATATACTCGCGACGTCATCGCGCACTCGCGCAATATTTCGGCCTTTGGGCACACACGGGAGTCAGTAGCACGCCCGCCGACAATTAAGAGGGTTGTTAAGCCCATTAATCAATTAATTAAAGTGAAAGTTTCCCTGCCTGTCCAACCTTACGGTTGGCGGGCGGGCGATGATTTAAAAAAAAAAGTAAAAAAATTTTTAAGTCATTTTTAAGCATGTCCCTGCTCATGTGACAGAGCCACAGGAGGGGACATGTTTTCCTTCATTTTGAAATCTTTGGGCAGAATTTTGCCCTTGATGGGTGGGCCCGACCGACTCTGCGGCGGGCGGGCAGCCGATTGCTGCCGCCGAAATGGGCCGCACTGCCATTTTGCGTGGACGGGCCAATTAAGGCCCGCCCAGCAAGTTAGCGACTCCCGTGGAGAATGGGAAAATAGTCGCGGAGGCGGGCGTGCTCAGACCACAGGTTCCAATGGTCTGTATAAAGCGTGGCCAGACAGCCTCGTTGAGGCAATGCACCATGGCCACTCGAAGAGAGAGAGAGAGGCTGCTCTTAGAGGACAGGAGCAGGAGGAGGGGGGCAGGCTGCAGGAGAGGCCAGCGGGGGGCCAGTGTGCCCCTCGCTTCTCCGATGCCTGCCTTGCTGTCCTCCTTCAAGAGGTGTCCAGCCGTCGGGATATTTTCTATCTGGAGGATGGGAGGAGGAGGGCCCCCCATGTCACCAGGCAGGCGTGGGAGGAGGTGGATGACGCTGTAAGCACCCATGATGATGTGCGGCGCACAGGAATGCAGTGCCGCAAATGATTCAATGATTTGCTGCGCTCTGGAAGGGTGAGTACCATGTCGGCCTTGGCCATTTGACCCAGCAGGTAACCTTAGACTTTGAGCCCCCCATCCTCCCCCCCATCCACGTCTTACTGTCGTTCCTGCACTGGGCATTTGGCGCACACTGGGTGGGCAAACAGGTAGTGACCATGCTTACATCAGCCTTAGTGGTTGAGGAGAAGATGGGTTCTCCCCGCAGCATATGTTGGTGTTTGTCGCATTTGAGTAGTCTGGGGGCAACCTGCAGGGGAGGCAGCTAGACACATACTCAGAACTCCAACACATGTCTTATTGATGGTGATGGGATGGTGGAAGGGGAGCCTCAAGGTGTCGTGGCCAAGTGCCATCTGCTGGCCTTGGCGCCGCACCTAGTTGTGCCTCCTTGCCGTGGGCGCTAAAACCCATGTGTTATTCAAAATGATGGATGCCGAATGTGTCCAAGGTGGCCGTTGGGGGAGGGGGTTGGGAGCAGCCGTACTATCTTCTGGGGTCTGATCACCAGTAGTGTGGACAGGAGCCGCTGGAGGACTCAGATGGGCCACTGTGGTTGGGGTGCGGCGTGCGCGTGCAGAGTACATGAGCGATCAGCCCCAATAAATCCTCTTCTCTGTTCTGCAGGAAAAAACTGCTCAATCAAAGGAAGCACCAGAGGACTGGTGGTGGGCATGTCCTGCTCCAGCGCCTCAGCACCTTCAAGGAGCAGGCCATGGAGCTGGGGAGGAGGCAGGCGGCCAGGTCAGCAGGTGTTGGTGAGGCTGGGGTGCAGCGGCCAGGTATTTGAGGGCCACAGTCCCATCCAGTCTGTCTGCCTACCATCCAAACCACTGATGGTTGCTGCAATCGTTAATGCTGCAACACTGCTCATTCACAGACTGAGACATTCTGACGTGTGGGTCATACACCAAGGTCCCTCGTCCCCTTGAGGATGCACGTCTCCAGCACCTTCCAAAGTCGCCTTATCCCATTTGTGACCACTATCCCCATGGCCTAACATGCCATGGCATCGCTGCTGCACAGCCAAAGACGTTTTGCATCTTAGAGGGTTTGTACCTCCACCACCCTTTCAGCCAGTGCGCCCCACATTACTCTGTCCAAAAGGTCCTCAGCACCTCACCTGTCAACCTCATGGCACTCAACTTAAATAAATGCCACCACGTTAGTCATCCCTGCGCCAAGGGGAAATGTAGCCTTCTGTCCACCTGGTCTATGTCCCTCATAACGGTACGAAGGTCAATAATGTAACCTGTCAATCTCCTGTGATCCACGGCAAATGTCACAAGTGTTTGCAGTGTTTCCTCATAACTCCAACTCTCCAGGCCAGCGTGTATCCAGGTCAGGAACCTCTGCACTTTCCCCACTCCAATGGCACATAACATGTCATGTGGCATTCCTGAGGCCATCTGACCAGCCTGTATGTATGCGTGTCTAATGTTTGGGCCTCCTCTTGACTCTTTTCCACCCCACCAATGTTCGTCTCCTTAGGGTCTTGAAGGATGAGCGACTTATGAGGCTGGGGGGGGGGAAAGGGATGAAAGGTTTAACTGACTACGCTAACTGATGCACTGCCCTTGTTGTTAATTTCAGCATCACCAACACATGGCTGCGCCCATAGACACCGCAGCCCCCCCTCCACACCTGAGGGCCAGCCAGCCAGGCACCAGCGCAGACACAAACACTTCGTTGGGGAATTTAACATCGGCTAGTGTCCCAGGGCACAGTGGAGAGGGCACTTCACAATCGCTGGAGGAGATGGCACGGACAGAGAGTGCCGATGGTGCCAGCAGCTGGAGGGCTGCAGGGGACCAGGCACATGCTGAGTCCGGCACTGATGATGTGCCTCTGGAGCTGTCACCAATGCAGCAGCTGCAGGACAAGCGGCAGGAATCGCGTTTGCATCTGGCAGGGTTGCATTAGGGTGTGCTTCAGTTGGTCTCTACGATGGAGGAGTCCAGGCAGAGTGTCAGTGAAGGCATGAACCTCAGGACAGAGCTTCACACTTCCTCCACTGAGAGATTGGCGACTCTCATGGAGAGGGGCTTCGATTGGATGGAGACTCTTCTGATTGGGTTACGCTCTAACCTGCAAGCCCTCACAGCGGTAATGGCCACGGGTGGTCATTCCCAATGTGGGAGATGTTGTGGACACCAAGCGCCGGCACTCGGTGCCCATGCATCTGCGGTGAGCAGGGAGGTCCAATGTGACCTCATGTCGGTGCAGCAGCTGCCTGTCGTCTCTGCGAGCTCCTCTCAGGACTCTCCGGATGAGGGCAGCAGCTCCTCCGCCCCTCTGCCAGTGACCGTTGCATCTGTTGAGGCTGCAACAACTGAGGAGGTGCCAGTTCTGGAACTGGCCTCTCCCTCCCAGGCAGGGCCATCACAAGCTCCACGGGCCAGAGGACGCCCGCCAAGGTCATCGAGGCCAACAGGACAGCAGAGTCAGCAGGCTGTCTCACAAGCCACTCCGAGCGATGGGGCGGCATCTAGACATAGCACCCGCAAACGAAAGCAGAAGGCATGTTAGGCACTCCACAGGTATGTCTCTGGTGATTTTGTGTTGGCCTTAATTTAGGGAACAAATACTTAGGTTTGTCATAGAGACATTTCTGTTTTATGTTGGACAGAATAAAGTCCACTTTTCTGACCATGGCTGAGGGTGTTTCCTTTGTGCTGCATTTGTATTTTTCACCGATATATCATGAATGTTTGAGTGGACATTGATGTTTCTGCACTAAGCCCTTAGTTGCAGCTGAACAGGTGGAAGATGTAGCACCTAAGTGCCACGTGTGGAAGTGCCAGGCAATGCTGGTCCTGCTGATCCATGCGTGTGGAGCTAGCTGAAGGTCTGTTGGATTAAAGTGTCCTGGGTGTCCCTGCCTCCTTGGTGTAGTAGTGGGTCAGCGTGCTGCCCCTCATCATCGCCCTGTGCTTCCTCATCCTCTGAGCCACTGCTGGATTCATCATGTACAGCCACATCCACTGCGTCAAGGTCTTCATCATCAACTGCATCCCCCCTTTCCAGCGCAAGATTGTGCAGAACGCAGCATGCTACCACTATCACAGAGACACGATCTGGGGGGTACTGGAGTGCACCCCCCGAGTGGTCCAGGCAACGGAAGCGCATCTTGAGAAGACCGATGGTTCTCTCCACCACAGCCCTTGTGAAGCCCTGGGTCCTATTGTACCGCTGCTCAGCTTCTGTTCTTGTATGGCGGAGAGGCGTCATGAGCCACCTTCTGAGGGGATAGCCCTTGTCACCCACCAGCCAACCATCCAGCCGAGCTGGAGCACTAAAGAGCCCCGGCACCTGAGGATGTAGGCGTCGTGGGAGTAGCCTGGGTACCTTGCACAGACTTGTAGAATCAGTATCCTGTGATCACACACTATCTGCACGTTCATGGAGTGGAAGCCCTTCCTGTTGACGAAGGCACCGGGCTCACCTGCTGGAGCCTTGATGGCCACATGTGTACAGTCTATTGCACCCTGGACACGGGGGAAGCCAGCAATGGCCGCGAAGCCTCTGGCTCGCTGTGCCTGACTTGCCTGGTTGCAGCGGAAGTGGATGAAGGTCAATGCCCGTCTGAACAGAGCGTCTGTCACCTGCTTGACACAAGTGTGGACAGCTGATTGGGAGACACTGCAAAGATCACCCACCGAGCCCTGGAAGGAGCCAGAGGCGTAGAAGTGGAGGGCAGCTGTGACCTTCAGAGCCGCTGGCATGGGGTGTCCACCCACACAGTTAGGAGAGATCTCAGGGCCAATCATCTGACAGATATAGTTCACTGTCCCCCTTGACAGTCGGAGCCTCCTTCGGCACTGCACCTCAGACATATTGAGGTAGCTGCTTCGCTGCCTGTAAACCCTGGCAGCAGAATAGTGGAATCTTCTGTGGCCCCTTCCACCTTGGACAATCTCTTGGCTCTGCACCCCTTGTGCCTGCGTCTGGCCTCCCAAAGGTGGCTCCCCTGGAGGCTGATTGTCCACTCCTGGCCTCCTCCTTATTCTATCCCTCCCTTCCTCCTCAGAGGAGCTGCCTCCAGTGGAGATGTCAGAACCCATACCCAGGCTAAATGGAGGCCTCTGGAAAGCTGCAGGCCTGACAAAGATTACTATCTACAGACTGGTTTCAAAGTACACAAAATGCTCTTGGAATTGATGTGAACTGCTAACAATCACAGAGGAAACTTTAAAACACTTTCTGCATCAAATATTTCATGAAAAACATGAACAACCCCTCTGAGTCCACATACACCACCAGTGTATGAGTTTTAATAAAAAATCCCCTACCCGCCTGCCTGTTGGGCCCGTGCGCCGAGCCGAAGTTCGCACGGGCCCCTCAAAATCGTCGACAATTGGCAAGTTAAGGGCCTTAACGAGGCCTTTAATTAGTGGCGGGCGCGCGTCCCGCTGCTGTGCGTGCCCGTCGACCAAAATATTGCGATGCCACGCATTGACATCGGGACGCTCGCGTGACATCAGCGCGCGACATTTTAAGCGCTGACGTGCGGGCTCCACCACCCGCACGTCAGCCAGAAAATTCTGCCCTTTTATTTTTAATGTTTAAAAAATCTTCAGCTCCCTGAGGCAGCTCTGTGCCTTCAGGGAGCTTACACTGAGTGCATGTGCACACTTCAGCGCTTGCGCTCCTCCCACCCCCAGCAGGCAGCACTGAGGTTATCAGCACGCGTTTCACCCTGGCTGGGCCATTAGTGAAATCATGGGTGGTGGTCCGTTGTGCGGCCGCTCCTGGGCCTGTCTGGCGGGGTAAAAAATCTGCCCTTGGATCAAAGGTGGACAAATTGGAATATTTTCTTAATGGTGGAAAAACTTAAAGGCTTGGGCGAGCAAAGGGATTTGGGTGTCCATGTACACAAATCACAAAAAAGCTAGTGCACAGGCATGAACAGAAATTGAGATGGCTAATGGGAAATGTTAGTCTTTTGCTCAAGGAGATTGGAAAACAGTAAGGAGGAGGTTCTGCATCAGTTGCATAGAGCCTTGGTCAAGCCTTGAGTACTGTGTTCAGTTCTAGAAGTTGTACCTTAAGAAGGTTATTGATGTTGTGGCGGAGTCCAAAACTAGAGGCCATAAATAATCCTAATATATAATATATATAACTATATCGAACAACTAAATATATTAGTCACCAATAAATCCAACAGGGAATTCAGGAGAAACATTTTTACTCCGTGGTGAGAATGTGGAACCACAGTTGAAGTAGTTGAGGCGACACTCAGATGTACTTGAGGTGAAACTAAGTAAGGAAATGAGGAGGGAGAAGGGAATAGAAGGATATGCTGATAGGGTGAGATGATGTTTGGGGTGTGGTTCATATTGAGCATCAACACCAGTATAGACATGGCCTGTTTCTGTGCTGTAAATACTGTGTAAAGTTGATCTTTAGAGTATAATGCAAATTCACCAGAATTATACCAGAACTTAAAAGGGTTAAAGTATGAGGATAGGTTGATAAACTTGGGTTATTGATCCTTTAGAAGGTTTAACAGTGATCTAGTGGAGCAATTCAAAATAACATCGTTCAGTAGGTTAGATACAGAAAAGCTAGTTCCTCTGCTGGGGAAATCCAGAATGCGGGGACATAATCATAATGTTAGAAATAGGGCTAACCAGGACAAGTCCTCTTCACAATTTCACTACCCTTGCTGTGGAAATCTGCCTCCCAAAAGGCTGTGGATACTGAGGGCAGATTTTTATTAGGTCAACTTATCGAGGGATATGCATTAAAGGTGGGCAAATGGAGTTGAGGTACAGATCAGCTGTGATCTAATTGAACCTTGGAAAACTTGAGGGGCTGAATGACCTCCCCCTGCCCTTTACTACTAACTTCATTCCTCTCCCTGGATACTGTCAGACTGAACAAAAATGTTCACCACCTCAGATGAGACATTAAAAAGTGGACATAAAAGATCCCAGGGCACTTCAAAAAAAAGGCAGGGGAGTTCTTCCCGGTGTCCTGATCAATATTTATCCCTCAGTGAACCATCGCTGACAGATTGCATGATCATTAATCTCTTTACTGTTTATGTGAAAATTAGCTGCCCTACTTGCCTACATTACAACAGTAACTACACTTCAAAAATATTTCATTGGTTTTAAAGCACTTTGGGGCATCCTGCAATCACAGAAGATGCTATAGAAATGCACCCTCTTTCATATTAAATAGATGTAAACCTGTAATAAGTTGAAACCCTTGTACCATTAAGCATACTGGAGCTGCCGTGATGATCTAACGATGTAGTGTCAGATTTTAAAAAAAACACAATTTAGCCAGATGCAACCAATCTCCCTGTTTCGTTTTTTTCTAAGTTTTGTATTGCTTGCTCAGTAGCATGTTAACTCCAGCAGAGGGTGTAGTGGGACTGCATCAAAAAAAAACGTGCATCGACCAAGTTTTGCTGCAACAGGGCATCTAACAACATTAGACTTGCCCTTGTAGATTTTCATATTTTTTGCGTGGTAAGTTGCTGAAAATGTGGTAAAGTTACAGTGAACCAAAGGATTACTCGTCACATACTTGTAGGCTGCACCTAATGACAAGGACAGCCTGGTTCCCTAATAGATGCCACAATAGGAACTCCCTCCCTAACTGCACTGTGGGTGTACCCCGCACCACATGGACTGCAGCGGTTCAAGAAGGCAGCTCACCACCACCTTCTCTAGGGCAATTAAGTATGGGCAATAAATGCTGGCCCAGCCAGCGAAGCCTACATCCCATAAATGAATTTTTTTTAAAAAGTCCTTCACTTGACTACTAATTGGTCAGAGCTCTTAGTCTAACCGGTTTATCTTAAAAATCCACTAAAATTGCAATAAAAATTTAATTACAACAGGCCTACAAGCAGCTCTGTAGTTTCCAATTAGCCAACCCATGCCTTAACAGTTGGACAATGTGGAAATAAATAACATTTCTACATTTTTTTTTGACCAACACACTCTTGACTGCCAACTATCCATAAACATGTCATCCAAAACCCTGCTGCCCTTCACCCAACTTGGACCAAGTCCCATTCACCCACCACCCCCTGTGCTTGCTGATCTCCATTGGCTCCTGGTTAAGCAATGTCTCAATTTTAAAATTCTCATCCTTAGTGCAATCCTGGGAAAATTCCACCTAAGTGCGGTAGCGGGTGGGTAAAATAGAGTCCTACCCGCTGTTGAAAATGGCAGGTTTTCACCCTGTATCGTCCTGAAACTGCCTCATTATTTATGCACTCCCGCGAAACATGGCGTTTCCATGGTGGGTGGGCTCTCATTCGCCCGCTCGTCATCGGCCCGCCGTTGCATCACGCCACCTGCCATCTTTAAAAGGCAGCCCCCAGCAGAGTGCTCATCGCCACCAGCTCACCACCGCTGCCCGGGAGACATGGCCAGCAAAGGAAAAAAGACTGCAGACCCCTGGTTCAACCACAGGTCCCTCAAGCGACTGCTAGATGCCGTGGAGGCCCCGCTGGGATGGGCTCTACCCCGACTCTGGTCGCAAGATGGGCAGCAAAGTCGCCAACCCGGCTTGGGAGGCGGTGGTAGCGATGGTCAGCACAAATGCCCTGCAGAGGAGGACAGCCACCCAATGCCGCTAAAAGATGAATTATCCCCTCCGTTCTGCCAGGGTAAGCCACTCTTTTCATCGCTCCCAACTCTCTCTCAAACCCATCACACATCCACAGGGCCCTCACTCACTTCCAGTGCAAGGGACATCAGCATTCACTCTTTAACACACACTGTTATTGTCCTTATCCCATCCATGGGACCACTCACCGCCCACACAGGCCAGGCATACTTATCATCTGGCCTAGCAGGCGTCCTGATACACTCTCCCCATCTCTATCCGTGCAGGACAAACTGGCTCACAACAGGAGGGAAAGGTCACAGACAGGTGGAAGGATACCGGAGATCAAGGTTCTGACAGAATTTGAAAACAGAGCCATCCAGCTGGCCGGTGAGGATCTGGACCTGTCCTGTGCTGATGGTAAGGTCAGCGCTGCTCTACCAAGTGAGGATCCACAGTGCAACATCCATCAGACAACCATGCTGTGAGTGATGTGTCCTCTTTCAGAGGCCACTGCCATGCACTAATTATCTCCCCTTGCTTTCGCAGGCACATCTGGGAAACAGCCGACAGAGTCCATGAACCAGGGCCTCCAGTCAAGCCCCGAAGAAACCTCTGAAGAGGAATCTAGAGGCACCCTCCCTGAAGTCCCATCACAGCGCTCATTCACTCACACCCTCCACCAGCGCAGACACACACCTTGGTGGGACCTAGCTTTAGAGTAGCCTCAGGATCACAATCTGGTGAGCACATCGCACTTTCTGATCCACAGCAGGTGAAGGTAGGGACTTACCAGGTCCCTGGCCCTCGGAAGACCGCTGGAGGCCAGAACGTTGCTGAGTCTAAGTCCGATGAGGAGCCTGTGGACTCGGTCATGTCACAGTTGCTGGAGCTGCAAAGGCAAGCTTGGGAACATCAGGAAGGGATGTCCGCTGCACTCCTTCGATTGCAAGGCACGATGGAGGAGTCCGTCCAACTTCAGGCTGAGGTGATAGTGCTGGCATCGCAACTCACCGAGGCCAACACTGGCAGGATGGTGGCCGCCATGGAGACCTTTGTCCAGGATGTCACCGCTGCATGGGCTTAACCCCATCGTTGATGCCATAGTTGGCCTCTAACAGTGTGTATGCGAGACAGGTGCTGAATTTGCTACAGCTACCCCTTCCACTCACGGAGTCAGCCGGGCCCCTCGGGCACCCATAGGATAAGGATCAGGAGGTGCACACCCCGGGGCCATCCACCCAGGTGACTCAGAGTGATCAGCCCATCCGAATCCCCCTCTTCCGCAGCTCCAGCTTCATAGGCTGGGGAGGGTGCCTCTGCCACACAGCAGGACCCCGAAAGCAGGCTGGGGCCCACCAAATCTTGGCCCTCCAGAGGACGCCCGCCAAAGTCATCGCAGACAGGACATCACAGTCAGCAGGCTGCCTCCACCTCCACTGTGGATGCCTGGGGAGCACCAACATGTAGCGGCAGGGTTAGGAAAGTTAAGTAAAGTAGTTGCGCAGTCCCGGCATGGGTGTTGATCACTTGTACATACTGTTCACTATTGTCAATAAATTCCTAAGAATGTCTCCCTGTCTTTGGCACCTTGTTCTGATGAGCAGTGTTCGTGTCACTCAGATGTGAAACCTTTCTGCACGAGATAAAGGCAGGTGTCTCAGTCCAGGGCCTCTTCCCTGTGCTCTGTGCAGCCTTCAGACCAAAGTGATGGTCCAGCCTCACGCTCCCTGGAAACATTACTGATGCCTGCACCTTGGCAGTGCTGGTCATTGCTGCCAAAATGTAGTGGGCAGGCGCCACAGAGTTCTCTCGTTCTCTCTGTGTGCTCTCAGCACCTTTAAGGTGGGGCTGGCCCCCATCACACCAGCATCTGTGACCAGTGATGCTGTGCACCAACTCCTGAAGAGCTGAGGTGCTGAAGGTGGACACAGCGTCAGATGCGTCTAAAGTTTCATGGCTGTATCTCTGAGTTGGCCTTGATCACAGAGTGCAAGCAAGCTGCCCTCGGCCAGACAGGAGTCAGACATTCTCAGAGGCTGTGTGAAGATCTATGGTGTGTCCTGACTGCATGTTGTCATCACCCTCCTGCAATCAAGCAACTATTAGGATTTCCACTTCACCTCCACGACAGGAGCATTCTCACAGTGGGTATTGGCTCTGCCATAAGCCAGACTGGAGTCAAATGCTCACAACTGCGATGTGAGGATCTATGGGGGTGCCTTACTGCATGTCATCATCCTCCACAAATCTAGCAGCGATGAGAGCCTCCCGGGTGCGTCTAGCCAGTGCGAGAGCCTCATCCCCGCCCTCGTCACCACCGAGGAACCCCTCATCCTCATCTCCGTCGGTGTCGTCCTCATCAGAGGAGACCTCCAGCTCCTCCATCCCCTCCTCAGCCAGCTTGTCTCCCCGTTGGAGTGCCAGGTTGTAAAGGGTGTAGCAGGTGATGACGATGCATGATACCCTCTGTGGACTGTATTGCAGGGCTCCACCAGACCGGTCCAAGCACCAGAACTGCATTATCAGCATCCCAATGGTCTGTTCCACCAAGTTGCGAGCTGCTGCATGAGCCTCATTATAGCGTCGTTCTGCTGCAGTCTGAGGCTGCCGCACGGGTGTCATCAACGACGGCCTCTGCGGGAGCCCTGGTCCCCAAGGAGCCAACCCTGCAGCCTCTGTGGACCCTGGAAGACTCCAGGGACCTGCGAGCGACTCAGGATCTAGGCACCGTGCACACTCCTTGGAAACCGTGCGCATACCTCCAGGATATGTTTCTGGTGGTTGCACACCAGCTGCACGTTCAGTGAGTGGAAGCCCTTGTGGTTGATGAAGTCACCGAGTGTAGCGATGGAGACCTGAGCGCCACATGAGTGCAGTCAATCGCACCCTGCACCTGTGGGAATCCCGAGATCAGGGCGAATCCAATGGCCCTTGGATCCTGGCTGTCCCGGTCCCGGGCGAAATACACAAAGTTGTTGCCATGGAGAAGATGCATCCGTGACCTCATGGATGCATTTGTGGGTAGCGGATTGTGAAATCCCACAGGGGTCACTTGTGGAGCCCTGAAAGGGGCCACTGGTATAGAAATTGAGCGCTGTGGTCATTTTCACAGCCACTGGCAGCGGATGCCCTCCATGTCCCCTAAGTCCTGCAGTAAGTGGCAGATGTGAGCCACCAGGTCCCTAGACATGTGCAGTCGTCGGTGACACTGGTTCTCAGTTATCTGCAGGAATGGCAGGTGGTGTCTATAGACCCTGGGTGTTGCTAGGCGCCGACCAGCCACAGCTCGCTGTCGCTCCTGGGCAGTGTGTGCGGGAGCCCCTGCTGCCCCTTCTTCCTAAGGCTGCTGCTCCTGCCTTTGTGCAGCCAGGAGCCTCAGTCACTCTCTCCTTCGTCTTCTCCGCTCTCTGTGGGCCATCAGGCGTACAGCTAGGTCACCAGGATCCATGATCCTAACGTGGTCCTCCTGCAGCATGAAAGAGAGAGAGACGTGGTTATCATGGCTGTACTTAGCACCTTTCCTGGCCCCATGTGACCACCCCTTAATGCTTCCCGGAGAGATCTGGTCACCCCTCGGATGGCCAGAGATGAGTGCGCTGCATGGCTGCCCTGTCAGCCTGCGACATGGGGGACACTGGTTCAAACCGGGAAGCTGAGATTGCGAGAGGCTGTGAGCGCCCCCAGCAGTGACTGCTACATGGTCAGCGTTGGCGAGGAGATTGTACAACGTGTGCAGCCCAACTACTCCTAGGTCCCATAAAATGATGACGGACTCGAAGTCTGTGCTGGGGGGTTGGTGGGGGGTAAGGTATGGAGCGCTTGCTGGCCTTTTGGGTGCCACCTTGTTGCTTGCATGCGCGGGCAGGCTAGGAGTCTGACCCCAGTCATATCACTGTGGCTGTGCCTGATCTGTCTCAGTTGCAGAGGCCTGGTCAGTTTATCCAGGTGTCCCTAATGTGCTGCCACTTCCCTCACTCACCCTGCCCCCCACCTCAATTGCCTGTGCGCTGGATGCAGCACCAGGTGCCACTTGACCCCTCCCCCACCACCTACAACAGTCATCACCGAAGCTGGCCAGCACTTGCCCACCTTTCTACCTCACTTTCCTCCTTTAAGACGCTCCTAGAAGACCTGCCTCTTTGACCAAGCTTTTGGTCACCTGTCCTATTGGCTCCTTATGTAACTTGGTGTCTAATTTATGTTCTAGTGCCCCTGAAAAGTGCTTTGAAATGTCTTACTATGTTAAAGGTGCTATATAAGTGCCAGTTGTTTTTGATATGTCAGAGGAATTTGAGACATGGGTGATAACTTGATGCATAATAATAGATTGACGTTTTTCATTCATGTGGAAAGTAAATAAGGTAGTCAAGAGTTAACACTATTCATAGATGGTGTTCTTGTAGACAGGAGAATAGCAGCTATTGTAACTTTCTTTTTAAATCCTTCATGTTGCTGAAGGCATTGAATAAATACAGGGCTCCCCCAGTGAGCACAGAAATATCTTTCTCACTCCGTATAATGAGAGCCTTTAGATTTGAGGACAAACTGCAGATCCTTTCACTGGAGCAAAAGATCATGAGGAAATCTTAACAAATGTGCTTAAAATAAATGGGGGAAAATCTTCTCCCATTTATCAGTCACTCAGGTACTTGAAAGGATAATTTTAAAATCGATAAGAGAGTCTTGGAGAATTTATTGCTAAGAAGATGGTTGGTAGGACACAGAATGCCTGCCCCGTGCCCCCCCTCCCCTCCCCCCAACAACCCACCCAGTGGGGAGGTGCAGTGAAAGTAGAATCCATAATAGTTTGTAAAAGGAAGTGGATAAATATTTGTAAAATTGATAATCAAAATTCTCCGAGGAAATGGCAGGCAGTGGGTGGAATGGGAGGGGGGGCCATTCAGCCCTTTGAACTTATTCTACTCCTCAATCAGGTAATTCTCAGATCATACCTCAACTGTATTTACCCAGTTTTGCTTCATATCCCTCAATACCCTCACTCCCCACCCCCCCCCATCTCCCCCCAAAAAAATTTATCCATCTCAATCTTGACAAGTTCAGTTACCTCCCAGTGACCATAGCCTTTTTGGGAGAGAGAGTTTCAGATTTCCACCACCGTTTATGTGGCAAAAACGCTTTTCCTGATTTTTACACCTGAACCTAGCCTAGCTCTAAGTTTAAGACTGTTCCGTCTTGTTCTAAATTCATCCCACCAGAGGGAATAGTTTCTCTGCATCTACCTTGTGGAATCTCTTTAGCATTTTAAAGGTCTTGATTAGATCACTCCCTCAACACAGAGGGCTCTTTAAGAGTCCCAGTTCAGATGTAATTGGCTGGCCTGTGTGGTGCCAGATTCCATGAAATATTGTGGAAAGGAATGTGAAGATACTGGAAATACCTTGTACCGTTGTTTATCCTGATATACTTATGGCCCAAGGGTTGTAATAAAATAAAGATTACCCCTTGTTTCAGTATTTAGAAAAGATCCAGAATGTGAGCAGAGAGCACTTCAGTACAAAATATTGGAATTTAATTGTAAAGATACCCAGAGGAAATCCACTGAGATAGAAAAGATTTAATTTCTGACTGAGCTCCAGTGTATTGAGATTTGAGGATGTTTGGTCCAAGAAATATCGGATATGAAAACGTAGAGAGGAGAGAAGGAAATTTCTTGCAGTTTAGGGTCCCATTAACACGGAATTTACAGCATGTTACAGACCGTTTGGCTCATCTGGCCTGTGGTGTTTATGCTCCATGCGAGCCTCCTCCCACCCCTCTTCATCTGACCCTATCAGCATACCCTTCTATTCCTTTCTCCCTCGTGTATTTATCTACATCTCTTTAAATGTATCTCTGCTACTTGTCGCAACAATTCTACATTCTAATCACACTCTGAGTGAAGAAGCTTCTCCTGAATTCCTAGTTGGATTTATTGGTGACTATTTCATATTTATATCCCCTGTATTGGTCTCCGCCACAGATGAATACATCTTCTCTACACCTATCTACCAATCCCATTTGCAATTTTTAAGATGCCTAACCGGTCACATTGGGACATATTACCAGTTAACTGTACATGTTGAGAATACTGGATCCTTGTGTTTTAGTGTCCCAATCTCCGTATGACCTATATATCTCCCAAATATTACAATTACTGTTTAAAAAAAACCCTCCAAATTGGACAATATGGGAGATGTAATACGCAATATGTGCACAATGTTTTTGTAAAATAATTTTAAGTATTTTCATTAATTATAATGTTGCGATGGTTGGATAATCTTATATTTTCCGTTTTATTTTTTGCAGCACATCCTGTTAGGTCTGAAATTTATCCTAGCCTTTGCCATCTCAGATATACCAGGTGATATTCGTAATCAAATAGCCAAGCTGGAGTTCGAGTCATTGGAGGCTCTGAAACATAAGGTAAAAATAGGAGACTTGTTTAAGATAGCTAATAATAAGTTAAACATTTAAGATGTGGCAAGTAATTCATTCTTATGAATTTTTAAAGTGTGGTGAGAGACATTTTGAAGTATTTCTACCTTTATTAGCATTCTATTTCTACTATATACCAGCAGCTAATCAGCCTGGTTTTCCACATTAAGTGCTAATGTAACTGAATGATTGATACTAAAGCAAAATACTGTGGATGCTGGAAGCCTGAACATTCAAATTAGGAGCAGAAGTAGGCCACTTGGCCCCTCAGGCCTGCTCTGCCATTCATAAGATCATGGCTGATTTGATAGTAACCTCCACTCCACATTTCTGCCTACCCCCGATAACCTTTCACCCCCTTGTTTACCAAGAATCGATCCAGCTCTGCCATAAAAATATTCAAAGACTCTGCTTCCACTGCCTTTTGAGGAAGAGAGTTCCAAAGACTCACGACCCTCTGAGAGAAAAAAATTCTCCTAGTCTCTGTCTTAAATGAGTGACCCCTTATTTTTAAACCGTGACCCCTCGTTCTAGATTCACCCACAAGAGGAAATATCCTCTCCACGTCCACCTTGTCAAAAACCCCTCAGGATCTTAAAGGTTTCAATCAAGCCACCTCTTAAGCTTCTAAACTCCAGTGGATACAAGCCTAACCTGTCTAACCTTTCCTCATAAGACAACCCACCCATTCCTGGTATTAGTCTAGTAAACCTTCTCTGAACTGCTTCTAATGTTTTACATCGTTACTTAAATAAGGAAACCAATACTGTACACAGTACTCCAGATGTGGTCTCACCAGTGCTCTGTATAATTGCAGCATAACCTCCCTACTTTTGTATTCAATTCCCATCACAATAAACAATAACATTCTATTAGCTTCCCTAATTACTTGCTGTACCTGCATACTAGCCTTTTGTGATTCATGCACTAGGACATCCAGATCCCTCTGAATCTCAGAGCTCTGCAACCTCTCACCATTTAGATAATAAGCTTCTTTTTTATTCTTCCTGCCAAAATGGACAATTTCACATTTGCTCACATTATACTCCATTTGCCAGATCTTTAGCCACCCACTTAACCTATCTCTGTCACTTTGTAGCCTCCTTACGTCCTCTTCACAACTTACTTTCCGACCTAACTTTGTGTCGTCAGCAAATTCAGCAGCCTTACCTTCAGTCCCTTCATCCAAGTCATTTATATAAATTGTGAAAAGTTGAAGCCCCAGCAGTGATCCCTGTGGCACACCACTTTTTACATCTTGCCAACCAGAAAAAGACCCATTTATGTTTACTCTCTGTTTCCTGTTGGCTAGTCAATCTTCTATCCATGTCAATATGTTGTCTCCTAAATCATGAGCTTTTAATTTGCACAGTGCCCTTTGGTGTGGCACCTTATCAAATGCCTTCTGGAAATCTAAGTACAGTACATCCACCGGTTCCCCTTTTCCCTTTATAAGCACATGAAACTCCTTCAAAGAACTCCAATAAATTGGTTAAACATGATTTCCCTTTCACAAAACCATGTTGACTCTGCCTGATTACCTTGGATTTTTCTAAGTGCCCTGTTATAACATCTTCAATAATAGCTTCTAACATTTTCCCAATGACAGATGTTAAGCTAACTGACCTGTAGTTTCCTGTTTTCTGCCTCCCCCACCTTTTCAAATAAAAGAGTTACGTTTGCTATTTTCCGATCTAATTCAGGGAATTTTGGAAAATTAAAACCAATGCATCGACTATCTCACTAGACACTTCTTTCAAGACCCCAGGATGAAGTCCATTAGGACCCAGGGATTGGTCAGCCTGCAGCTCCAACAATTTGCTCAATACCACTTCCCTGGTGATTGTAATCTTCCTGAGTTCTCCTTCCTTTTCATTTACTGATTTACAGCTACTTCTGGGATGTTACTTGTATCCTTTATAGTGAAGACCAATGCAAATTACCGGTTCAATTCATCTGCCATCTCCTTATTTTCCATTTCCATGGAATAGAAACTCTTATTTCTAGCTAGTTTCCTCTCATACTCTAATTTTTCGTTCCTTATTAATCTTTTTGTCATTCTTTGCTGCTCTTTATATTCTATCCAATTTTCTGACCTGCCACCCATTTTGTGCAATTATATGCTTTTCCTTTAAGTTTGATACTATTTTTAACTATCTTGGTTAACCACAGATGGTGGGTCCTCCCCTTGGAAGTTTTCTTTCTCATTGGAATATATCTATTCTGTGTATTCTGAAATATCCCTTTAATTATCTGAACTGTATCTCTATTGACCTATCCCTTAACCTCACTTGCCAGTTCATTTTAGATAGCTCTGCTTTCATGCCCTCATAATTGCCTTTATCTAAGTTTAAAATACTAGTCTCAGACCCATTCTTCTCTCCCTCAAACTGAATGTAAAATTCAATCATATTATGATCGCTGCCACCTAGGGGTGCCTTCACTATGAGGTTATCAATTAATCCTATCTCATTGCACAATACCAGGTCTAGTGTGACCTGCTCTCTGGTTGGCTCCAGAACACACTGTTCTAAGAAACTATTCCAAAAACATTCTATGAACTCTTCATCTATGCTACCTTTACCCATCTGATTTTCCCAGTCTATATGTAGATTAAAATCCCCCATGTTAATTGCAGTACCTTTTTGACAAGCTGGAAATACTCATCAGGTCCGACATCGCCTGTGGAGAGAGAAACGGAGTTAATGGAAATGTTAATTCCGTTTCTTTCTCCACAGGTGCTGCCTGACCTGTTGAGTATTTTCAGCATTTCTTGTTCTTACAACTGGTCTGTTGAGCCATAGTACAGTAAAAATTTTTATTAAAATCGCTGAAGCTTTAAGTTTTGTTTTTTCATTATTTTACTGCTTGTTGGATTTAGCAAAGTACTTGTATGCACAGTGGATTTATCATATGTAAAAAGTTGCTTTTTTTTTTAATGATTAAGAAACACAGACTTGCTTTCTATTATAGCACCTCTCAGTACCTCTGGATGTCCCAAGGCACCTTAAAGCAGTGCAGTCACTTCTTTAATGTAGGAAAATTGGGAGCCAATTTGCATACCTCAAGCTCCCACAAACAGATAATGTTCGGATAATCTATTTTAACGATGTTGGTTGAGGGACCAGCGTACTGGGCAGAACTCTCCTGTTCTTGGGAACCATGGGTGGCCAAGGGATCTTTAACATCTGCTTGCAAGGGGCCTCGGTTTAACACCTCGTCTAAAAAACGTCATGCGCTTGAAAGCCAATTTGACCTGCAATTTGGAAGGACCAACACAGACCACTGCACATGCCCATTCTGGTGACGCTGGTCGTGATCTATGTTACAGGAATGAAAATTGAGGATGTGAACAACCCAGTACTTGGGAAAACGTTTATGCAAGCAGCCTAAATTTCACAAATAACTCATGCTGCAGGTGTCAACACTTAGTGCTTGGGCCAAAATTTGAAAGAACTCGGAAGCTAAGAGCTAACTTCAGTTTTGTGACATCCAAAACATTAATTTTATACATAACTTACAAAGAGAAAAGTATTGGCTAACAGCATTTGATTACATAGTGTCGCATAGTATTATGGCACAGAAACAGGCCATTCGACCCTACTGATCCATGTTGGTGTTTATCCTCCACTCAAGCTTCCACCCTTCTTCATCTCACCCTATCAGCATCCTCTTCTATCTCTTTCTCCTTCATGTATTAATCTTGCTTCACTTTAAATACATCGATACTGTTTTCTCTCAACTTCTCTCTTTGGAAGCGAATTGCACATTCTCTCTACTCTCCGGGGAAAGAAGTTTCTCCTGAATTCCCTATCAGACTTGTTCATAACTACCTTATATTTATGACCCTTGGGCCTGAATCTTCTGGTTGGCGTGCGGGGGCGGGCCCCACTCGCCGACGCGTAAAATGATGCGCGGTGACATCAGGCATGTGTCCCGACGTCACCTCGCGTCATTCTGATCCTCAGTTCGGCGGGCGTGCAGCGGTGTCAGCTGTGTGCCTGCCGAACTGTCAAAGGCCTATTAAGGCCATTAATTCACTAATTAAACTGATTCTCGGGGCTGCCCATCCAACCTCAAGGTTGGTGGCGGGCAGGCGAAGAGCCCAGGCAGCCTCTGCATTTTTCAGGGAACCTCATCCATGGGCGGGATGAGATTTCATGAAGGTTTTATAACTTTAATAAAAATTTTTAATAAAATTCATAGGCTTGTCCCAGCTCATGTTACATTGCCACATGAGGGGACATGTCCAAATAATTTTTTCAAATCTTTTTTTCAGGTTTTCGCAATGAAACTAAACTCCCTGAGGCAGCTCCATGCCTCGGAGATTTCTGCGCTCTTTTGCGCGCAGGCCCCGACTCTCCCTCCTCCCCCCGCCGGCACAGGGAGCGCTGAGCGCTTCCGGGTGCGCGTCACGCCGGACGGGCCTTAATTGGCCCACCCACGTAAAATGGCGGCGCGCAGCCGATCGCAGGTGGTGATCGGTTACCCGTCTGTGCCCGCTCCCACCCAGCCCGCGTGACGGGGAGAAAATTCTCCCCTTAGTTCTGGTCTCCCCCACGAGTGGAAACATCTCTACTTCTATTTTCTTAAAGACCTCCATCGTCATCCTTCAGCTTTCTCTTCAGTGAAAAGAGCCCAGCCTGTTCAGTCCGAAGATTTGTGTATTGGAGTCTCACTTGGCTATCTGTTCTTCTCTCAATGTTCAATGTTGAGGGCATTCTGTAAGAGCAAAACTTGAATATCGCTGAAAAGAGAGACATGTTGCTGAAGCTTTTTACCTTGCATTCATCAGGACAAACACAATGCCAAATTTCAAACGATCACAACAATTTATACCGCAGGAGAAAAGTGCACTGATTGATTGGCAAGTCTGACTCCTCAGCTTGGGGAGTCTGTAATTCCCCGTTGCTTTCTCCATGGCAATATCTTGGCCAATCAGAGTTGACTTGCCAACCAATCAGCATCCTTTTCTCCTGCAGTATAAATTGTTGTGATCAACGTGTCTCTCTCAGCATCAGTAAGTGATTAATGTCTGAATATCTATTAGATTTACTCAAAAATATGAACTGGCTTCTATCAATGAGGAGCTAGGCTGATATTCCACAGAATCTATTTTAGTTCCTTATGTTTTACATTCAGTCATTTTCTTTCAGGCTGACAGAAGTAGTTCATCCATTTAATGTTCACAGCGCAAGGTCAGAGCTACACAGCATCACTTGTGGTTGAAGTGATGTTTATTATCTCAATCAGCCGCTCTGCTAATTCTGTTACATAAACGCAATCTTGCTAAAAGTAGGGGAGCAAAAGAGTCATCATATTATTTTAATGTTGCAGCGGCCTGTCACTTTGTATGAAAGTTGATCTTTCCTTAGTAAAATTCCACTTCAAACCTCAAATTATTCCCTACCCATCATTTTTCCTGATCGGAATGCATGAAAATAAATGAACTTCAATACTAGAATTTGATGGCTAGACCCTTTTGGAAATATCAACATTTTATCAGGTAGCTTTCGCCCTTGGTACAATCAAAAATGTACCAAGATGGATGGCTGGTAAGAAGTAGCCCTTGGAGGGCAGGGAATTTGAAAAGCTATATTTTGCTTCACACTCGGGTCTTTTTTTTTAAAGTCTGGCAGAAATAGGCACTCCATTTTGCGACTTACCAACACCTGGTTTTAACTTGAGGACCCATTCAGCCCCATGAGCCTGTTCTGCCATTCAGTCAGATCATTACTGATCTGCAGCTCAACCCCATTTGCTCCATATTCCTTGATAGCCTTACCAAGAAAAATATATCAATTTCACTCCCGAAAGCTTCAATTGACCCTCCAACCTCTCAGCTTTTTGGGGGAGAGAGTTCCAGATTTCCACATGCTTCCTGACCTCACCCCTGAACAGCCTGGCTATAATTTTAAGGTTCTGCCCCCTCGTTCTGAAGACCCACCCCACCCCACCCGCACCCCCCTCCCCCCCCCCCCCCCCCCCCCCGCCCCCAACCCCAACCCCAGCCCAGAGGAAATAGTTTCTCCCCAACTACCTTATAAAATCCCTTCATCGCTGGTTAGTTTGCAATTTAACCCCACATTTTGCTTTGCAAATTGTATGTTCACCAAAGTCGAAGTCCTTATTTGAATTATGTCCAGGAAATGCTGGAAACATGTGGCAGGTCTGGCAGCATCTGTGGAAAGAGAGATTTAAATGTTTCAAGTCGATTCTTTCGGAAGGCCTTTGACCTGAAACATTAGCTGTGTTTCCGTCTCCATGGATGCTACTAGATCTGTTGAGTATTTCCAGCATGTCCTGTTTTTATTTCAGACTTTCTTTGCCTCTGTATTTGAATGGTGTTACAGCACATTCCAAAACATCAGTGTTGTGTTAGTAAT
Source organism: Cetorhinus maximus (assembly GCF_964194155.1). Classification (NCBI taxonomy): domain Eukaryota; kingdom Metazoa; phylum Chordata; class Chondrichthyes; order Lamniformes; family Cetorhinidae; genus Cetorhinus; species Cetorhinus maximus. The sequence goes on from NC_135882.1 coordinate 4,321,316, forward strand.
AGTGCTGATAAAGCCAGCTGTACAAGGATAAGTTACCGTCACAAGATCACAGTCACCACCTGGAAAACTGCAAGGGGTTGGACTCTTGGCTTGACTGTCGATGGGTGGATAAATGAGGCTGTAGCAAGCTTTTCAGCACTTTAAAACTGGACATTTACTATTGGCAGCAGTAATCTAAGAATGAGATGTGCCCAGACCACCAGGAGGCAGGTACCTCCACTAAAACGAGCCAGAAATCAGCTTGGGTTCTCTACCATTACCACCCCAACAAGGGCAGATTGCCAGACTTGGGAATAAAGGCAAGTGTCCAGATAGATCTCACATTCAAAACAGATATTTTCTTAGACATATTTGGGGTTGTCAGAAAGATGAGTTCTGGCTTGCAGTAACCCACATTCACAAACCACTGACCCAATTACTTTCACATGATGCTGTACAGAATGACTCCAGTGTGTTTGTACAAAGAGTCTGTCATCGATATCTGAGAGAGTGGTAATGTCACTGGACTCATACTCTAGAGGCCCAGGCTAATGCTCTGGGGACAGAGGTTCCAATCCCACCCATGGCAGCTGATGTAATTTGAATTCAATCAATAAAATCTGGAATATAATATAGTCTCAGTAATGGTGACCATGACCACTGTTTTAAAAAAAAACCCATCTGGTTCAATGATGCCCTTTAGGGAAGGAAATCTGCCGTCTGTCGTACATGTGATGCCAGATCCAGAGCGATATGGTTAACTCTTAACTGCCCTTTGAAATGACTGAGCGAGCCACTCAGTTCCAGGGCAATTAAGAATGAGCAACAAATGCTGACCTTGCCAGTGATGCCCACATATCCCATGAAGGAATAAAGAAAAAAATAGCGTGGCCAATGTCACCATTAGTTTATCGCTCGGGCTGTTAAGTAATTGGAATTCCTGTATTTGAAACTCTCTTAAAACAGTGATTCTCTAACTACTTTATTTTATTTGAAAGAGGACCCTTTCTCAAATGATTAGTAATCACAGACACCCCCATCCATCTAAATGGTATCACATAACATTCATAGTGTGAAATTGCTGGATGTAAAGGGTATTTTAACAATGCTTTTAAGAACACTGGTGTTTACATACAGATAGCAGTGAGATGGATATGCCTGCTTTTCACTGCAGAATCTGTCTATCCTTCATGTGATGATTGACAATGACGCTTGTAAATCAGTTTGCGCTCCCAGACGGGGCCCAAACTTGTCTTTTGGTGCCCTTTTCGGTTCAGATATTTAATATATGAAAAAAAAACCTCCTCTCTCTTGGACAAGTCTGAGTTCATCTGGCGCCCACCAGCAGCCTTGGCAACCACAGCTCTACCTGGCAATATTCCAGCCACACTCAGAGCACCTCCATGTGCATTGCCCTCTGAGACGAGACAGTCAGCTCACTCTGTGCGACACATATGGTAGCCGCACTTTGCTCCTGGATCCCATCCCATCTCTGGTCAATGCTTGTTAGCTTACTCTTGACCACTGTGCACCTGAAAACCCAAGCCCCCCCCACCCCCAGCCAAACAACCTGACCAAGGCACCCTTGGCAGCCGGCCACTCGTATACTAGCCCTAATCAGTAATCACTTCCGCATCATTTTGCAGAACCCCTTATTTTGTTTCTCTCCCAAGATGGTTCTGAGATAAGTTGTTTAAAGAGCATTTGTAAATAAACAGGATCAGATTTTTAAAATTAAGTTCCGCTGCAGGATGTATGGAGATTTAAAAATAACACAAAGCTGCATATCACCTCTGACAGTAAGCCAGAGACATGACATTTTATTTCAACTCAGGAATTCTAATGTGGCACAAGCTGTTATTACATATTATCCACAGCCTTGCAAATGAAAATCAGACAGTACAGTTATCTTTTAATTGCAGGAACTTCATATACTTACAGACACTGAATATAATATATAATTTTTTTTCTTTATCCTATCATGGGATGTGGGTGTTGCTGGCATCAACCCATCCCTATTTGCCATGGAACTAAATGGTTTGCTCAGCCATTTCAGAGGACATTTAAGAGTTAACCACAGTGCTGTGGGTCTGGAGTCACATGCAGGCCAGACCGGTTAAGAATGGCAGATTTCCTTCCCTAAAGGACATTAGTAAGCCAAATAGATTTTTATGACAATAAGTGATTAGTTTCATGGTCACCATTACGGAGATTAGCTTTATATTTCCGATTTATTCATTGTATTTAAATTCTACCAGCTGCCATAGTGAGATATAATGCTCACAGTGAGTCAGAGGATAATTGCTTTATAACAACAGGGGTGTTAGCAGCAATGTGCGATGGCCAAAGTGCTATAGAGAGTAAGTGTGACTGGCTTGCTGATGTGCTTCAGGTAAGGAAACCCTTACCCATTCAGCCTACGTGTGTAGCTCCACTAGTCCAGTAAACTTAACCACTAATACCATCGTACCTGCAATATATGGTCACTAGAAAATCTAGGCTGATACTTCAGTGTGGTATTGAGGGGGTGCTGCATTGTCTAAAGCACCATCTTTCGGATGGGATGTTAAACTTAGGCCCTGTCTGCTTGGGTCGGTGTAAAAGATCTCAGAGCAGGATACCAGGTGTCCCTGGTATCTTGGACAATGTTTTTCTTCTTCAATCAATATTTCAAAGCAGATTGTCACCTTGCTGTTTATGGGAGTTTTTCTGTGTGCAAACTGGCTGTTGCATTTCCTACATTACAATGATGACTACACGCAACTGACTGTAAAACGCTTTGGGATGACCTGAGGTCATGAAAGATGCTATAAAATGCAGTTTTTAAAATTATCTGTGCTGTTATGAATTAATTTTGACAACATTTACCATCCAATTTTTCTTTACTGCAGCTACATCAATGCCTCATTAATTTTATTTTTTTTCAAACCCCATTGGCTCTGTCAGTCTAAATCTATTACTGCCTTGGGGGAATTTGTTAGTGTGTGTGTGACGTATCCAGTGCATTTAAGGCAAAGTCTGAAAGCTAAAAGAAAATGGTATCAGTAAAAGCTTTCAGTTTGTCACAAAAATCTATCCCGCATCCTTTTGGCTAGGAACCCTGCTGTCCTGGGCCTATATGTGACTACAGACCCACACCCAATGCAGCTGATTCTTAAATGACCCCTGAATTGGACACGAAAGTCACTCAGTTTTTCAAATTGCTACAAAGAATCACCACCCAGACGGCAACGGTTCAGGAAGATTCAACATCTCTCTCTTAGAAAAGGAGGAAAGGGCAGTAAATGCCCACATTCTGAGAATGAATTTAAAATGACTCATTGGCCAGGATTTTCGAGTCGGCGAGCGGGGGCAGGGCCCGCTTGCCAACGCGTGAAGCAACGCACGGTGACCTTGGGCGTGTGTCCCGAGGTCACCGCGCGTCATTCAGATTTTCAGTATGGCGGGGGCGCACCCGAGTCGGCTGTGCGCCCGCCGAACTGTCAAAGGCCTATTAAAAGCCCATTTAAATGTCAATTAAAACAATAAACTGAGCTGCCCGTCCAGCCTTAAGGTCGGCGGGGGGGGCAGGCGAAGAGCCCAGGCGGCCTTCACGTTTTTCATGGAACCTCATCCACGGGCGGGATGAGGTTTCATGAAGGGTTTTAAAGTTTTACCAAAATTTTTAATAACATTCTTAGACATATCCCAGCTCATGTGACACTTTCACATGAGGGGAGATGTCGTAAATTTTTTATTTCTTTATTAAAATTTTTAGAACTTAAACTAATCTCCCTGAGGCAGCTCTGTGCCTGGGAGATTTCTGCACTCTTTCATGCACATGTGCCTGACTCAGCCTCCTCCTCCACCCCCCCACCCCGCACAGGGAGCGCTCAGCACTTCCGGGCACACGCCACGCTGGGTGCACCCACGTAAAGTGACTGCGCCAAGCCGATTGCGGTCTGCACACGCGCCCACTCCCACCCTACCCCCTCCGACAGGGAGAAAATTCTCCCATTCCGTCTTTATTTCTCCTTCTCTTTCATTATTTCTCTCTGTCTCTCTCTCTCTCTCTCCGTCCATCCCTCCCTCCCTCTCTCTGTCTCCCTCTCTCCCCCTGTCGTCCCTCCCTCTCTCTCCCTGTCACCCCCCACTTACTCCCTCTCCCTGTCGTCCTCCCTCTCTCTCTCTCTCCCTGTCGCCCCCCCATCTCTCTCTCCCTGTCGCCCCCCCATCTCTCTCTCCCTGTCCCTCTCCCTCCCTCCCTCTCTCTCTGTCCCTCTCCCTTCCTCCCTCCCTCCCTGTCCCTCCCCCTTCCTCCCTCCCTCCCTGTCCCTCCCTCCCTCTCTCTCTGTCCCTCCCTCTCTGTCCCTCCCTCTCTCTCTGTCGCTCCCTCTCTCTCTGTCGCTCCCTCTCTCTCTGTCCCTCCCTCTCTCTCTGTCCCTCCCTCTCTCTCTGTCCCTCCCTCTCTCTCTGTCCCTCCCTCTCTCTCTGTCCCTCCCTCTCTCTCTGTCCCTCCCTCTCTCTCTGTCCCTCCCTCTCTCTCTGTCCCTCCCTCTCTCTCTCTGTCCCTCCCTCTCTCTCTGTCCCTCCCTCTCTCTCTGTCCCTCCCTCTCTCTCTGTCCCTCCCTCTCTCTCTGTCCCTCCCTCTCTCTCTGTCCCTCCCTCTCTCTCTGTCCCTCCCTCTCTCTCTGTCCCTCCCTCTCTCTCTGTCCCTCCCTCTCTCTCTGTCCCTCCCTCTCTCTCTGTCCCTCCCTCTCTCTCTGTCCCTCCCTCTCTCTCTGTCCCTCCCTCTCTCTCTGTCCCTCCCTCTCTCTCTGCCCCTCCCTCTCTCTCTGTCCCTCCCTCTCTCTCTGTCCCTCCCCCTCTCTCTGTCCCTCCCCCTCTCCCTCTCTCTCTGTCCCTCCTCCTCTCCCTTTCTCTCTGTCCCTCTCCCTCTCTCTCTGTCCCTCTCCCTCTCCCTCTCTCTCTGTCCCTCTCCCTCTCCCTCTCTCTCTGTCCCTCTCCCTCTCTCTCTGTCCCTCTCCCTCTCTCTCTGTCCCTCTCCCTCTCTCTCTGTCCCTCTCTCTCTCACTGTTTGCCTGTGTCGCCCCCCCACTCATCTCTGTCCCTGTATCTTTCCAAATGCGCACTAGAGACAAGCAGTTTAATTATATGGGTTAATTTAGTCTCCAAGTTATAAGTGGAGCTACATCTGCTGGGCATGTTTCACTTTTATAGGAGGCGCCCGACTGACCGCATCGCCAAAGACACCCAACAGCCCATCTCTCTGCTCCTGCTCTCTAGAGAGCACCCAGGATGTGCCAGTATTGCCTGCGCAGCCATCCAAAATATACTAAAAAGACCGTGCAGTCACCATTGACGCTCTGGGATTTTATTTTTTGTTTATGGAAAGAGTGAAGTTGCAAGCTTGAAGTGTTTTGCACTCTTGGATACAGCTGTCAAAATGCATTGTCCCACAGGAGTGAATTAAAATCGCAGCTGTTATATATTCCCGTCTATTTCTATCAGTTAGAAACTACTTGACATTGTTCAAAGGGCTGAATGAATGAAAGGCTCCAAATTGCCTCCCTGATTTCTTTAATAACCCTTGTGAAATGCATGCCCAGCTTCCAGTCCAATCTGAGTGAATGCAGACAAACCCCTTTAACATGTTAGTGCGTCATTTGCAGAACGCTGGTCAACAACTTTTTGACTGAACTAAGCAGCAGATAAATCTATTTTAGCCAAATATATTCAAGGAATAGTCACAGTGACGAATACACTTCCGCCATTCCCACAGAGTTCGATTTATTCAGTGAGTGAGCTTGGTTAGATCTGCTGTTTTTGTTGATGATCTGGAATTAAACCCTCATTTGGTAGGGAGATGAGCAGTGACTGATCTTTCACTGGTGAGACATAATTTTCAAACTGTGAAGATACAATTTATTCACAACATCGCAACTCTGTTTTAATCAATGCTTTTTAATAAGCTGTGGTGGTGACAGCATGGCACATACGTCAGTCATACAGGATGGAGTTTAAAATAGGTGAACAGTCTGTTTCTTCACCTGGAGAGGTTGTATGTGAACCTCCTGTTTTCCATGCAGCTCGATATTGATTTCTGGATGGGGTGTAAATCAGGCCCTAAGCTCATCACCACCTTTTCTACATTTAACAGTAAAAGTGAAAATGTACTTCCGAGTATTAAATTGTCAAATCACTCTTGAATGTTTTTTTTTTAAAGCCCTTATTTGATTCTGTTCAAGGTGAGATGCCCAGTTTGGGGAGAGTATTACTTTTATTCATCTTATGCCAATAGATTTGAGAATCTGCCTACTTTTCCTCAGTCCTTTCCCCTTTTATTTCTTCAAGCATTCATCTACTTTCCTTTTGTAAAGATGTTGTAGGTTCTGCATTTTTTTTAATTCGTTCATTCATGGGCTGTCTGCATCACTCACAAGGCCAGCATTTTTGCCTTGCTCTTAAACTGCGTGTCTTGCTAGACCATATCAGAGGGTGGTTAAGAGTCAACCACGTTGCCGTGGGGCTGGAGTCACACGTAGGCCAGACCGGTTTAGGACGGCAGATTTCCTTCTCTAAAGGACATTAGTGAAACCAGATGGGTTTTTAACAACAGTCTGGTAGTCACATGGACACCATATTGAAAGTAGCTTTGTATTATGATCTTATGATGTAATGAATACTGATTTTTTTTTAAACTGAATTGAAATTCCGCAGCACCTGTGGGAATTTCTCTGAACTCGAGTCTTCGGATTGGTATTCCGGGCTTCTGGATTTACTAGTTAGTAACATGACCATCAGATCTCCTCCTGATCCACTGCTGTTCAATTCATTTCAAATTTTACCGCTGAAGGTGCCCTTCCTTTTCCTAGTCTTCCTACCAGAATGTATTACTGCACCTTGTTTCTGCATCCACAACCTATCTGCCCATCTTAGTCAGCCTGCCTATCCCTTTCATAAACTCTCAATTTGCCACATTCATGATTTGGTATCCATGACCAAATCCCCCGTCCTTTTTCCTCAATTCCCACGCCCAGAGCTTTTAAACATAAAAACAGCTCCAACACAGAGCAGGTCGGAATACCATCCCTTCCAGTCAGAGAAACTGGTACCTTGTGTTCAGTGTCAATCTAACTCCAGATATGTACTGCATAGCCAGCTGCAGAGTAAACCTCTGTCCCAACAATGTGTACTACCCCAGCCTCGGAGCAACATCCTGTACTGAGCCTGTGTGATGTTTCCGTCCCTAACACCAATCGCCTGTTCAGCTTGTCTGAGTGAAATGTCCACTAGGAAGAGCCATTTTGTTCCGTGAGCCTTTGTTGTTCAGGAAATGCATTGTGGACTCCCAAGACTTAACAAATGGTGGAGAGAAAAGATTTCCATCCTTTCGATCTGAATGGGACATGAATGCAATACTGTAGTCATCATGTTATTAAGGCGGTAAGCATAAAGTTTTCTGGACCTTTTTGGTTAACATATGTTTGTTCCCACAGCAAATTAAGGAAGCTGACGAGTCACTGACAAAGGAACAGCAACATGCTGAAACGAAGACTGAAGAAAGCAAAGCAAAGAAAACTTTGTGAAAAGTGACACATTACTGGCCTTTATCGGATTAAGCCATATACCAAGATGTATAATAGACAAATAGTGGGTGCGAAAAATATGCATTGCATGAAAACTCTCCACAGCAATGCTACTAAATATATTCCACTTCTTTTGTAAATTTATCCATTAATCCTTTTGCATGTTATCTTATCTTTGCATGGTTTATGTATCAAACGAGGATGATAGATCAATTATTGCTGCTGAATAAGGAAGGCATCAGCCAGGTATGTGGATGGTGGATGGTGGATGATGATGATGATGATGATGAGAGAGATTTATTCTAGTAGGTGAACATTTTGAGCTGCAACTTCCAAATGAGCAATATTTCAACCAGGTAGCTAGAAATGTTCAGTCACTGTGCAGTGGGGTGAATGCTAAGGACCTAATATGGGTAAAAAATTCCACTGGTCTTTGTCTTGAATTTTGTAAAATATGGAATGTTTGTGTTTAAAAAAAGTCTTTGTATAAATCACAATAAATGAGATTGCACTTCTTGACCTACTCTCACCTTACTTTGCAAAGAGTATATTGGAGCATGTGGCTTCTGAATCCACAATGTTGATAATGAAGTCATTGCAAATTAGTGATTGTCTTGCTTGACACCCAATTTTTATTGACCAGGTTCATGCTATGCTGATGGTGGCTTTTGTAGCTCATGAGTATTGTGTAATTGTTTCCACTTGTGGGAAAGTCCAAAACTAGGGGCCATAAATATAAGGTAGCCACTTATAAATCTATTATAGAGTTCAGGAGAAACTTCTTTACCCAGAGAGTGGAGAGAATGTGGAACTCATTACCACACGGAGTGGCTGATGCAAATAGCACAGATACATTTAAGGGGAAGATAGATAAATACCTAAAAGGTGAGATGAAGTGGGAACTTAGGACTCTGTTCTCTTAGGTCTAGTCCTAATATTATCAAACCTGCTGTCAAGGGTGATGCTGCTGTTGTCTGGTGTACTGACCTCTATCAAGCAGAGGCTGAAAGTCAATTCTCCAACACTTCCTCCTACCTCCCACTGGACCATGAACCAACCACCAAACATCATGCTATTGTTACCAGAACCGTTCCTGACCACATCTCTGGAGATCTTCTTTCCATTGTCTCTAACCTCATAGTCCCCCAACTTCCAACAACTCACTTCTACCTCCTTCCCAACATGCACAAATGGGACTGCCCTGGTGCACCCATTGTTTCAGCCTGTTTCTACCCCGCTGAACTGATTATTTCCTAACTCAGTCTTTCTCTCCTCTTGTCCAGTCTCTTCCCACTTTCGTCTGTGACTGTCACTTTAACAGTTTCCAGTTTCCTGGCTGTACGCATCTTCTTTTCACCATGGACATCCAATCCCTTTACACTTGTACCCCCCATGAGGCCTTATGGCTCTCCGCTCTTGCTTGAACAGAGGCCCAATTGGTCCATATCTGCCACCCCATCCTCCTCTGCCTGGATGAATGTGTTCTCACTCTGAACAACTTTTCTTTCAACTCCACTCACTTCCTCCAAATAAAAGGTGTTGCTATGGGAACCTGCATGGGTCCCAGCAGGATATGGGGATATGTGCCACTTGCTGCTTTCGCCTGAACTGGAAAATTTCATTAATTTTGCTTCCAATTTCCACTCTTCTCTCATTTCACATTGTCCATCTCTTCCCTTCCTTGACTTTTCTGTCTCCATCTCTGGCAATAGACTATCAGGCAATATTCACAATAAACCCACTGACTGTCACAGCTACCTTGCCTGCTTCCTGTAAGGGATCTATTCCATTCTCCCAGTTTCTGTCTCCATCCCATCTGTTAGAATGATACAATCTTCCACATTAACACTTCTGATATGTCACCCTTTTTCCTTGACCAAGGGTTCCACCCACTGTGGTTGACAGGACCATCACTGTGCCTGTTCTATTTCATACACTTCCACTCTCACCCTTCCCCTCTGTTCCAGAACCATGATAGGCATCTCCTTGTCCTCACCTTCCACCCCACCAGTCTCCATATCTAATAGACCAGCCTCTGCGATTTCCACCACCTCCAATGTGTTTGGTGGTGGCATCATGCTGGAAGGGGCAGGAAAGGAACAAAGGGACTGTTCCCTCCGTGACACCCAGTCACAACCAACACCCCCTCCCTTTCCTATGACACCTGTCCATACAAGTGGAGGAGATGCAGTACCTGCCCTTTTACGCCCCCCCCCTGCTGCCTTACTATCCAAGGCCCCAAACACTCCTGAGTGAAACAGCGATTTACATGTACTTTCAATTTAGCATACTGCAGCAGTTCCCAAAATGGTTGCGGCCCCAATTGGCATTGCACAAACAATGAATGGGATTGTGAGCTCCCCCTTCTCTGAGACTGCACCAGCACTGAGACCCAGGCAGCATTTGGTCCTACCCTTGTCCTCTCCCTCTCAGTTGTACCGTTGCGATCTACATTTATTGCTGCATTATTGAAATGAAATAACCTCAAATGGGGAGGTGGTGGCATAGTGGGCCGATTGTTGTAAAAACCCATCTGGTTCAGTAATGTCCTTTAGGGAAGGAAATCTGCTGTCCTTATCTGATCTGGCCTACATGTGACTCCATACCCACAGCAATGTGGTTGACTTTTAAATGCCCCTGAGCAAGGGCAACTAGGAATGCTGACCTAGGCAGCGATGCCCACATCCCATGAATGAATTAAAAAAATTCTATGGAAAAAAAAATTCATCCTTCTCCCATTGAACCTTTTTACTGGATCCTATCTTGGCACTGGGAGCCTGGGTTTGATATCAGTGAAGCAAAGGGGCTGATTACAGTGTGTGGGCGGGGTTGGGGGGAGGGATGAGAGGCTGATAACTGTACATGGGATTGGGTGGGGGAGAAAGAGGGGCTATTACACTGCTGCTTTATTGTTTTTTGTTGGCAGCTGGGGCTACATTAATATTCAAATGTTAACATGGGGTCACATTGAAAAATAGCTTGGGAAGAACTGGCATGCTGTATTCGCTGCTCATGATGCAGTCTCATCGACATTGATGTCATGAAGAGATTATCTATAATGTTCTTGGAAATTATTTTTTAAAATAGACTTTAATGGTGTGTGTGTCTTAATTGGATTAAAACCAGCTAGTCTGGGTGTTTTGATGTGTAGAAAGTAGGTGGTTTGAAATGATAATTAGATAAACATGGGGAAGTTTAGAAACATGGGTGTCAAGGGGGCAATTTGCATTTTTAAATAAAACATTCAAAAGAATGGGTGAAATCTTGCACCTAGCTAGAAGCAATAATGTTTTAAAAACTTACTAATAAATTTGGCAGAATCAAAGGATGTTATTGTTAGAAGAGATAAAATTAAAAACCTAGTAATACAATGGAAAATTTACTTTCAAAGAGAAAGATATGTATAAAGGAGAAAGGAGATTGTGTTTTAAGATCCATCAAGTGTGAGAAGCCTCCAGCCTGTAAACCTAAAGTCTGTGCAAGGACCCAGAGCTGAAAGAAACTAATTTTGAATGTGACTGTCCAGGGTGTGCTCTGCCAGGTGTCTCTTTAAATCTATGAGTTTTACTGTTGCCTTAACGGGGGTGTAAGAGAGTCAGATTAATTAGGGGATTTTTGTAGTTCTTATAGTAGTAATTTTGTAGACATATGCAAGTGCTTACAATTTTTCTTGTATTAATAAATGCTTAATTTAGTTTTATATTTAAAAAAACCTTGAGACTTGGTGGTCTTATTACTTCTGAATTCAAAACCTGCATCTCGACATATACAAATTGCAAAAAATAGATTAAGACAGTTGTTTCTAGTTTCCCTTTGGGATTTGAGCAACTCATCCTTTACCATCAGCTGTGTTATAATAATTGAGGGCTCGTCTGGGAATATATTTGAACTTTCTTGATCGTTTCTTTTTTGGAATTGGTGAATCTTAAGGCTACGAGTACGAGAAGCACTTTGAATTCAGAGGTGGGTGTGGGGTACTTTTGAAGTGGCGAGACTGCAAAAAACGGCTGTATCCATTGGCTAAATCCTTTTTTTGGAAGTAGAAGATATAACTCTGGTTGGGTTACAAAAAGTATCCCAAGAGTAAGCTAACAGAGTAGGTGGATAAATTACAATTGGGGTTATTTGCAGGGGCTAGGAAATCAATACATCATTGCAGTGATAGCACAGCATTTGAAATTGGAACGAATATCTGAGAGACAAGAATTCTCCAAGGGGTGGCTCGTTGGAATGAGCTCAAATTCAGTTGCAAATGAAAACAATTGAATCAGAAGAAAAGGAAAGAGACAGGCCATTCAAAAGGTGAAAGGCAGGAGAGAAAAAGAAAACAGGAAAGGGGGTTAAAAATTGTGAAGATAGAGGAGAAGGAGGAGGAAGGAGAGAGAGAGAGAATTCCAACTGAAAATGTTGGCAGTTCAAAAAAAAAAACACCAGGAGGTGAGGAAGGACTATTTCCAGAGTAGAACCCAGTAGGGAGATGTTTAAATTTGTACAAGCTCTTCCAAAAGTTTGAAGAAAAAGATATTGAAGCATTCTTTATTTCATTTGAGAAGATAGCTAAACAGATGAAATGGCCACAGGAAAACTGGACATTTATTGTTACAGTCTAAGTAGGTGGGTAGAGCATGAAGTAAATGCTTTGCTGTCTGAAGAGGTATCAGTGTATTATGATGTGGTTAAAAAAAAAAAGGCTACTTTGAGTTGGTTCCTGAAGGGTTTCAACAGAAATTTAGGAATATGAGAAAACAGCCTGGGCAAACTTATACTGAGTTTGAAAGAGTAAAACGAAGTAATTTTGACCGCTGGATACAGGCATTAAAAATAGAGACAGCACATGCAGCTCTTAGGGAAGTAATTTTTTTGGAAGAATTTAAAGATTCAATCCTTCAGTAGTGAGAACCCATGTGGAGGAACAGAGGGTTGATTCTGTAAGACAAGCAGCGGGAGATAGCTGATGATTATGAGTTAGTTCACAGAGCTAAATCTTTTTTTGTCACCCTTTTAAATCCGAAAGGGATAGAAAGCAGGCAGGTGAAAGGAAGGTAGGCAGTCAGGGAGGAGGAGTAGCTGGAAATTCCCAGAAAGTTTTTTCTCAATAAAAATGAAGGTGCTGAGGGTAGATGTGACATTCGAAAGGTGGTTTCATTGTAATAAAGTGGGGCACACAAAGTCAGTGTGTGGAAATTTCAGGAAAAATCTGTTGGAATTATTAGGGTGTGGAAAAGTTCTGGAAGTAAAAGTACTGTGGGTTCTGAGGTTCAGCCACAGGAGAAGCCAGTGGTTTGTGTACAAGTGAAATGGAGAATCAGTTATAGGTAAAGAAATGGGAATGTGTTCCCAGTTTACCCAAGAGAATTCTGAGGAGCAGGTTGCAGAAATGTTTAAAGATTTTGTGTGTGAAGGGAAAGTCCACATGTACAGGGTGGAGTAGGTAAAGATGTTAAAATTTTAAGAGACACGGGCTAGTCAATCCTTAATGTTGTGGGACAGTGATATTTGTTCAGAGGGAGTATTGCAGGAACAGGTGACAATAAGTGGGGTTCATGGAGATGCTAAACCTATTCCATTGTGGAAGGTAAATTTAAAGAGCAAGTGGAAAACTGGCAAAGTGACTGTTGGGGTGGTGGAAAAATTGCCCATTGCAGAGGTTCAATTTATTCTGGGCAATGATATAGCTGGATTACAAATGTGGGTTATGCCTATGGTAGTTGAACAGCCTGTAGAAGTGGTTTAAACAGTGTTACAAAAGGAGCATCCTGGATTGTTTCCAGATTGTGAGATAAGATCACAGGCTGAAACAAGAAAAACAAGGACAGGCAGTTCAAGGCAGGAAGGTAGTGTTGAAATCCAATTAGCAGGCACTGTGTTTGATAACATTGCTCAAAGACACAGAAAAGGACCATTCAGCTGAAGTGTTTTAACTCAAAGCAGTTAACTGAGTTTCAGCAAAAGGATTTGCAATTAAAATAGTTATATCAGAAAGCTTACTCTGAAACAGAAGCAAAATATATCCCAGAATGTTAGTACCTTAAGGGTGATATTTTAATGAGAAAATGGAGGCCGGATCATGTCTCAGAAAATGAAAGCTGGAGGGAGGTACATCAGATTGTTATCTCATTAGGGTATAGAAATGAGATTGAGGATTGTTCATGAAATTCCAATGGGGGGGGGGGGGGTGGAGAGAGGGGAGACACATTTAGGAAGTAGGAAGACACAGGCAAAAGTATAGAAACATTTTTATTAGCCAGGATTGCATAGGGATGTAATCAAATTCTGTAGAACATATTACACATGTCAGTTGATAGGGAAACCACAAGCAGTGATTAAGCTGGCACCTTTAATCCCAATACCAGCATTTGAAGAACCTTTTACTAAGGTCATGATTGATTGTGTAGGACCCCTCCCTAAGACTAAAAGTGGAAATCAGTTTTTAGTGATAATAATGGATGCATCTACCAGGTTTCCTGAAGCAATACCTTTTGAGAAATATTACAATTAAGATTGTGGAAGAGTTAACTAAATTTTTAACAAGATATGGTTTACCTAAGGAAATACAATCAGATCAGGGTTCAAATTTGATGTCACAGCTGTTTAAGGAAGTAATGAACAATTTGGGGATTGTTATGACAATGCAGTTGGTAAAGCTGAGTTACTTAAAAATCCCAGAGGGAAACTTAAAAATACAGGTTATGACAGTTGCTTAAAGTGTTATGTTTGAGATGCAACTTTAAATTCAGGAATCAGACCACCAGTTCGAGAGGTTTTTATAATCAAACCACATGAGACATTTATTAATTTACACAGGTTAAATATATACACGTGGCTACAAATTACTATCATAATTATTAACAAATTCCCAAACTAACCTCCATTAAGGCAACAACCTATAGACTTTAACCAGACACCAGGTAAAGTATTTTCACCTTACAAATTCAAAATGAGATTCCTTTCACTTTGGTTCCTTTGCAGACACAGTGGTAGGCTTACAGGCTTTGATGTTACATTGCCTCTGCCCTGCACACACAAAACTGCTATCTGTTATACCTAGCACATCTCATTGAATGTAAATTCTCATTGTATCACCAGCCCCTTTGAACTCCACCTCTAACAATAAAACTCCTTTCATTGTACCAATTTTATTAGTAATATAAACATTGCGTGGTCTCTGCTAGCTTGGTGCCAGATTTCACTCCCCTTCTTGAATGCTCTGTTCAACAAAATGCAAATGCACTCTGCTTCTCTTACATCTCAAAACTGCTATACATCAAAGCACCCAGACTAGCTGTCTTTAATCCAATTAAGACACACTAACAGACTAACCCTCTATTTTTAAAAAAAGATAATTTCCAAGAACATTATATACATCAATAGCTTCATGACAGGGATAAAACAGTTTAAGCCAACAGCTTATCACCCAGAGTCACAAGGGGCTTTGGAAAGATGGCATCATACTTTAAAAACCATGATGAGTGTGTACCATCAGGATTGGGATAAGGGACTTCCATTCTTGTTCTTTTAGGGACGCTCCTAATGTATCGACTGGTTTTAGTCCCTTTGAACTAGTTTACGGTCATGAGGTAAAGGAACCACTCAAATTGGTTTATGAGAAATTGGTGGGTCAAAATCCAGAAATGACTTGCCTGGATTATGTATCAAACTTCACAGAGATTAGACAGAGCATGTGAGTTGGCTAGGGAACATTGAAAGATATCACAGCAAGTGATGAAAGTGAAGGCAGATAAGAAAGCAAAAGCACACAGTTTTATTAATGGAAAGTACTAGTTCTGTTACCAGTACTGGGGAACTCATTAAAGGCAAGATTTAGTGGGCTTTACTGGATTGAAAAGAAATTGAGTGAAGTAAATTATTTAATACCCCAGATAGAAGAAAGCAGAGGGTGTGTCATGTAAATATGCTTAAAAAGTACTTTGACAGGGAAGAGGACCAAAAGGAGGTGTTAGTGGTGGTAGATAATGAGATAGAGGTAGAAATGCAAGACTCTGAAATTGATTTCCCTCCAATCAAATGTGGTTGCTCCACTGACTGAACTATTAAAAAACAAGAAGTTTCAATGGACACTGGAGTGTCAGAAGTCATTTGATAGCTTGAAAACTGCATTAACTACGAGAACAATTACGCCAAGGAATTTAAGTTGGCTGTTGATGCCAGCAATATAGGCATTGGGGCCGTACTGTTGCAAGATGACGACACTGGGATTGAAAAACCAATAGAATTTCTAAACAAATTTAAAGATAAAAGTGCAAGGCTATTTAGGCGGAATTTATTACTGCAACCATTTAATCTACAGATAATACATGTTCCTGGGTGAGAGAATCTGATTGCAGATGATATCAAGAGTTTGAAGCTTAAAGAAAAATTGGACATTTTAAAATCCTAACACTGAACTGGATTGCTTTCTGCCGATACTAAGGATTTATATATATATTATGTTAATACATGCATCTGGTAGTGTAGGTATATAGTTAAGTGTAGGAGATAGTGTAAGATGGGTTATTAAAAATGAAGCCATCTTTTAAAATTATGACAGTTCATTTTTCAATAAGGAGGATGTCATAAAGAGATTAATATCTATAATGTTATTGGAAATTATGTTTTAAAATAGAGTTTAGTGGTGTGTGTGTGTCTTAATTGGAGTAAAGCCAGCTAGTCTGGGTGCTTTGAATGTATAGAAAGAAGTAGGTTTGAAATGATAATTAGATAAACGTGGGGAAGTTTGGAAACATAGGTGTCAAGGGGGCAATTTACATTTTTAAATAAAGCTTTCAAAAGAATGGGTGAAATCTTGCACCTAGCTAGAAGACATCAAGCAATGTGTTTATTTTTTTAAACTTATTGATAACATTGGTGAAAACAAAGGATGTTATTGTTAGAAGAGGTAAAATTAAAAACCTAGTAACACAATGGAAAATTTACTTTCAAAGAGAAAGATAATGTATAAAGGAGATTGTAAGGTAGAGCCCTTTTAAGATCCATCAAGTATGAGAAGCCTCCAACCTGTAAGCCCAAAGTCTGTCTGCAAGAACCCAGGGCTGAAAGAAACTCATTTTGAATGTGACTGTCCAGGGTGTGCTCTGCCAGGTGTCTCTTTAAATCTATGAGTTTTACTGTTGCCTTAATGGGGGTGTAACTGACAGATTAATTAGGAGATTTTTGTAGCTATTATAGTAGCAATTTTGTAGACATAAGTATGTGCTTACATTTTATCTTGTATTAATAAATACTTAATTTAGTTTTATATTAAAAAAATCTCAAGACTCGGTGGTCTTGTTACTGCTAAATTCAAAGCCTGCATCTCGAAACATACAGATTGCAAAAAATGGATTATGACAGTGGTTTCAAGTTTCCCTCTGGGATTTGAACTCAGCCTTTACCATTGGCTGTGTCATAATACTGGGGAAACCACAATGCAGATAGGGTGACCGTTTTGCAGAACACCTCTGTTCAGTCCACAAGTATGACTTGAGCTTTCAGTCGCCTGTCACTTTAATTCTCCACCTTGCTCACTCTTTGACCTTTATGTCCTCAGCCTGCTACAAGAGTTCAATGAAGCTCGATGCAAACTCAGGGATCTTCTGATTAGGCAATTTACTAACCGAGTTCAAAAATTCTAGTTCATAACCTCTACCTGAATTGTGTTATGTGTTTCTTTGCTTGTTTGTTCCCCGCCCCCGCCGCCGCATTTCCTTTAGTTTGTGTTCAGACCATTCACACCTCCACTAGACAATCTTTTTTCTCACTTCTCATTACCTCTTCCTTTGGCCTTGCACCATGTAACCTTTTGTCATGTAATCTGTCCTATCCTCCACCCTGTCTAACCAGCGATGCCCACATCCCATGAATGTATATTTAAAAAACATCACAGACCTTTTGTTCCCCTTCCCACCCTCAGTGATTTTAACAGCTACTGGACGGTGCTCTGACCTGCTGCTATTGTGGTCAAGTTTGGCCGGATATTTGCCTGTAGAATACAGAGCAACAATATGGAGACAATGGTTGAATGTTCCGACTGATCCTGCCAGAGCACATGGGGCAGGGTCTGGGTGAGGGGTCCCTTGAATTAAATACCAGTGACTAGCACCTGTACAGTAAGGGCTGATCTGAACTACATGCTGGTTTGATGAGTCCAAGAATCCTGGATATGCCCAGAGCAAGGATATTGATGCTACACACCCAGTCAGTGACACCTGGCTAGCACCCACATTAACTCCTGGAAACCCTTAATTTGATCATATATTGCATGAGCATCCAGTTTCTTCGTGGAACCTCCTGAAAACAGTACCCGACTCCAAGTATTGACTTTTCTGGTTTAGGATCCAAATAAAGCACAATTCATGCATTTATCAGAATAACAACTGTCATATTGCTAATGATAGGGCAGCAGCAACAGTATTCAAGACAAATTCCCCCAAAGGATTTTTTTTGGAGGGGGTTGTGCACCGGCATTTAATTACATCCCATAATGAGTGCCTGGTGCTGTTATGGGGGGGGGGGGGAATAAATTGCCAATGTACTAATGTTTCTTCTAAAGCTTTCAACTTGGCCACAGTATGTTTCTAATGTCACCAAGCCTACTACAACAATGGCATAGGGAATCTGCAACTTTTGTGCAAGTCAGTGAAGTGGTATTGAGGTGGGCGAGAGTTATTGCAAAAAAGAAACAAAAGGCAGATAGGATGTGTTAAGTTTTGTCAAAGCAGCATGTGTACATGTGCAAAGGTCAACCCTAAGATTAGGCTGTCTCTTCATACACAAATAAAAGTTTACATACCCATGGTTTGAAAGACACAACAGACTGATTATAAGTCAGCCACACCATTTAATTCAGATGTAAATATACCAATTTGAAGACAGGTTGGGGCATGGGATGCCACATTTTCAGACTATTACATTATTTGGTCCAATAACATTCATAAGTAGTGGTTACTCTTTCTGTTCTTTGCACCAAACGATGCTTCACAAGATACAACACATGCACAATCATTTACTTGGGACAACTCCATCCAGAACACAGACAAAGTTTAACATTGGGTGTTTCCACCTACATTAATCTATTACGAATTGACAACTGTACATAGTTACTGCTGTTACCCTCAGTACCATGTATACACAAATATTTACAATTCTTGTACAAATACACAGGGTAGGAGAGTTCCAAAAGGTGCCATCACAAGGCTGTACATAAAATATTGTATAAACAAAACTATTTACAATAATCCAAAAACTTAGGTGCAACTACACAACTGCTGTGAATTCCCTTCACTATGTATATGTCTCCACAATTAAAATCAGGTTATTAAAAACTGGAATGCCAATATAGTGTGTGTGTGTAAATGACTAACCCACCCCATTTCACAGGCAGTGTTTCGTTTGGAACGTACTTTATCACTAGATGATTGACTGGAAGGTTTTTCCAGAGTCCCACAGACCTACATTTTAGAGAAGCAGATGCAGAGATTTCCAATGTCTGTGACGTTAGGGAGGACAACCCTGAAGAGAATAAATCCAATACCTATTAGATTGAAACACAGCTGATTTAATGATGGATTAGAAAGGGTTCACTTGTTTTTTTTAAAAAAAGTTACTCCCCATTAAATTTAACACAAACATGGACAATTACTGTAAGTGACTGAAGTTCCGATTACAGATCATTATCTATTCAGATTCAATCAGCACTGACCCATCCCTCCTACTGGTCATCATAAATGTGTGTCTGAAGCCTTAAAATGTCAATCTGCAGGTATCTGTAGATCATACCCTTCCACGCCAGGAAAGGGGTGGGAGGCATTTCAAACCTTACACTGCAACACATAAGCAGCAAGTAATTCACATTTAAAAAAAAGTCACAGCTACACTGACAAGTCTTTCCAACAAATTACATCTTATTGGCCTGCAAGACACAACACAACTTTGCTTCATATATTTCCAGTCACTACAGTACATGGCCTACCCCATCGAACTGACAGAACAAGCAGATGCAAACATACACAGACAAAGAGACAGGCTAGCCTGAGTGCAGTGCTTTCTCCATTAAGGGATAGCATGGTGTTATGAGCACTGGCAGAGTTACTTACCACCATCTCTGTCCATTTATAGCACCTTAAAATTCCTGCTCAAGTTTGCCTTATCCTGAGTTTAAGTCAATGTGGACTAACCGGTACTGATGTGAGCTCACTGCAAATAGGTTAAGACTCTCCATTGTGGCTGTTCTGCAGAATAGCCGTTCATCAGCCTTGGAATATGGAAATACTTACACAGGAACGGCAATATTTCTGTTATTGCTTTGGTTCTTTTCTGTCAGATGCACTGGAGTATGCCATTTAACCTGTGTTCTTTGATCAGATGGTTTAAAACAATATAGATTTGTTGCATTCTCCCATAAGTGCTACATTTAGAGCTACAAAGTGCTCCATTTACTTAAACTGCATTTAGCTCCATTAACAAAGCATAACAAATGGGTTGATGTTAAACTCAAGTTAATACAGATATTAAAATTCTGCCCAGCTCATGTTTTGCTTGTTGGGAAATTAAAAGTAATAGCAAGCAGCATGCACAAAGACCATGCATTGTCAAGATTTTGAACAAACAAATGCAAAACAGCAATAAATAACTCTCAAAAGTCCATTTAAAAGCTCAAGACTGAAAAAAGATATTTCACTGTGCTAAGTAAGTCACAAACTTTAACCAGCAAGGACAGTCAGATTAGGCTGAAACTATTTAAATAACTTGACAGCAGCTAGTCTGACTGGAGGTACACAGCAACCCATCCTTGGGGTTCCGCTGAATATTCACAGAAATTGTTTTCTCGCAGAGAGGTAGCTGTAGAACATTATTCTTCAAGTTCATGTTGTTCTCTTTTGACATTTCAAGCTCATTCAGCAGGTCAGCCACCTGGTCAGAATAGGACTTCCTGCAGCAGGAGGTAGCGGATCGTTCCATTATATTGCTGGAGGCAATGCACATTTTCCAGGCTGATTTCTCATGTATTCGAATCGCTGAAGTTGGCTCAATGATGTATCTGCTACCATTGCCACCATGCAGTTGCGAACCCAGGCAGAGACTCATCAACTTCAGGCTCTCCATCAAATCCTCCGCAGCTTTGGACGACGGTGAAGTATTTCCCTGGGTTGTACAGCTGCGAGTTGTTGTTCCCGTGTTGTTGGTGCTCCCGCCGGAGTCATTTGAAGGGCTGCTCCCACCTTTGTTACCATCACTTGGGCTGCTCTTGTCAAGGCCAGCGTTACCATCACTCGGTTTACCCTGCCCACTTCCATCTCCTCCACTTCCCGGAGGCCCCTCGCCACTGTCACGACGATGCCAGGAGTAAGTGAATCCTCCATCTTTGTCAAGAAGTCTACGGCTTTCTGAATCATCATCGCTGGTTTCTGAGCTGCTGCAACTTGAGCCTCGCCCTTGACTTTTCCGCTTGTGGTACCGTTTGTGCACCGTGCTTGGAGAAGCTATGTTCATCTTTAGTCGACTGAGTTTGGGGGGCAGGTTTTCATCCATGTCAAAGTCATCATCTGACTCCCCCTCCTCAAAGATCTGATTGAGGACAGGAGCACTCTTCCTGGTCGTAAGCCGGTTTGTTATAGAAGGCTTACGTCGCAAAACTACTTGAGTGGGAAGAGGAGCTGCTTTTTTGTCATCCTCATCATCCTCGTCATCCTCCTCCACCCTGAACAGACACGTCCTATTGCTTGCACCAGTCTTTCCAGCTGACCCAACGGTTGATGTCTCTTCTTTTTTTGCAGACTCACCAGATTTCATTCGGTGCCCATTAATAATGGACTCTGCAGTGCGGGCTGGTGAACAGACAACAGGAATAGACACAGGATGGATGATGGGTGACGTTGTGATGTCTTCAATATCCTTGGGCACATCAATTTTTGTAGGCCAGGACTGCCTAGATTTGAACAAAAAAAAAAGGGAGAGAAAGAGAAAACAAAAAGCTTTAATTCGCCCATTTTGTTCATTTCCTTCCAGACTTTAGTATTGAAGTTAAATGTAGATTTACATTTCAGCAAGTTAATGATACACAGGATGGTCATGTTTAACATTAGACATTCAGGCTAATTATACTTCCTTACAGTCTTAACAAGTCCCTCAACATCACAGTAAGTTTATGATAAGAAATAATACTTTCCAAACAGTGGAGAGAACAAAACCAGTAAATACACTACACTAAACGAACAGTACTCGCTACTCCTGAATTTCAAGGGAGAGTCAATACAGACACTTCAATTCCTGCAGATGTACATCTCCTATAACAAAGCTGAGATAGTGGCTCCCTACAACTGCTCTTCTCAGAAAGTTATCAAGTGTTTCATGCTCAGGCAGGTCCTGTAGGGCAATGGATCAAAATCTGTTTACTTCCTGCACCTGAGCATATAAAATGTTTGGCACTTCACCTAATAACAATTTCCTTTTGGTGGTGGCATTGGATGCTGAATGGTGGGTGTGACTAACTTACCCAATGATGAGAAAATCATTTAAGTCTTAACTCGATCTGTTGTGGTGATAATACCCGACAGATGAAGCTGGTCAAACACTGATTGGAATTCTGGACATAATTATAGTAAACTGGCTGTTGCTCCAACTAGGTGACCAGTATGCAGGTCACTTCATGAGCTGGTACAAGGTAGTGCATTCTTGAATTGGGGTTTTCACGAATGATGAGTAGCAAACCCACCGGAGAAAAGATAGGCATGCTTCTGAGAAACAAGATCATCTTTCAGCACAAAGTACATGCCTCAGCCGAGCTGTCTTGCACTGCAGAAACTGAGGCCATGGTAATATGTTGAATTAAGAGAGAATCTCATTAACTTTTGCAAACCTTATAGAACTATGTTAAGTTCTGCAACAAACCTGCACTTGGAAAATATCACCTCACTCAAACAGCAGTCAGAAATCCTTATTTATGTGAAAAGTGAGCTGGTGAGAAGCTGGACAGGCAGAACTTCATATCATCTAGGCTAAAATTGACCAATATGATTATCTGCCTGGTAAGGTCCTGCACATTATATGAGCATAGCCTAACTGTACAGGCTTGAGGGGATTATATCACAATCTGGGTGGGGGCGAAAAAGACTCTCAGCAAAGACTCATCAGGCTCTTGCTTAGTCTGAGGTAATACCACACCCTCTGATTTTAGAGGTTTTCTACAGATTTAACATTACCCATTAGCTTTTATATTCCAAACCTCGTGATAAAATCTAGAATTCCATCAGCTTTCCCTCTTAGATAACGTTACTGACCAGAGGTGCTGTCATAAATGTCCCACCAACCTGTAACCACAAATCCCTCTGCTCTCCATAGAATGCTCAATTTCTGATTTTCTTTTCTATTTCTTTATTTTACTCTAACAAGACCACCATCATTTGCATATACTAGTTCCTATCCCCATGACCATGGAATATAAAATGGACGGTGAAATCTCTGATGCAGTCTGTCCTCCAGAAGACAGTTTCAACTCTGGCCAGCATATTGAAACTTCGGGAAACCCTTAGACATAATGCAAGTCTCTGACATCAAGGTTTTAGCACTATGTATTTCCAGTGTTTCTTTGCCACCAATTGGCACCGCTGGTTTTAGCCATGGAATGACTAATTAACAAATGACTAGATTTATTGCATTACCAACTCCACTAACTTGTTCTGCACAATTCAAGAAACACATGCTTTGCTATCCATTACATTATGTTTTGCCCACCCAGTATGCGTCACATTTTAATGCTCACAAGGACCAGCATCTGTTTTAGAGGCCTGCTAATGTGACTCTGGGGAAATACCCAGACTCCACACCACCCTACTGTGGTTGAGTGCAAACTTCCCCACAAGAAACATAGCTGAAGCGCCTGGGAGACATAAACCAACCTGAATACCTGATGTCCAAACTCCAATTTGAATTGAAAACGTATTAGGCCCATTCTTCCTGCCTTACTGAGTGCAACAACAACACCTGTCCTATGCCCCACAGTTCCCCCACCCACCAAAACCCATCAGTAATACCATCCAACGGGCCAATAAGGACAATGATCCCCTACTAAAATGGAAAGTTACAGGCAGGACTTCCTTGTACCTTAAACCCAAAGACCAAAAGCAAAACCCTTTTAAGAAAGAAAATTGTACTTTTGTATTTTTTTTAAAACATCCTTGGAGCACCCTAAATAAAGCCCTTCACTGCCACAGAACATTCTACTCAGTCTTTGCGCAAGTTCTTTGATCAAGAACTCCAAAATTAATGAATTTTTTCACAAGATCCCAATGACAGCAGATGACATAAAAGACCAGTTCATTAGTTTTGGTGACATTGATCGAGAAATAGAAGTTGGCCAGGAATCTGGAAGGATCGCCCTGCTCCTCATGACATATTTTACTTTCCCATGAATAAGGTAGGCAGTTTAATGTCTCAACTGAAAGACAGAGCCCCTTGCACTCCCTCAGTATTGCACTGAAATGTCAGCTTAGATTATATAAAAAGTCCTGTGGTGGGGTTTGAACTCACTTAGGGGACAAGAGAGGCACCCCTGAGCCAAACTGGTACTTCATCACATATTGTATCCAGTCCACACACAGCCATGCCAAGAAATCTTAATATATTCCTCCCTCAAGCACTCTACAATCAAAATGCATAGATCTAGCTCTAAGTAGCCTTTAAAATAAAACACTTTGTTAAAGCAAGGGGTTTAAGAGTTATACCCTAGTTATTTCTGCAAATCGTTTAATCTCAGATACCTGTATTTGCAGGGAAGTGGATTAGCAGAGCAGGTCACTCAAAACTCTAAAAGCAGGGAGATAACTCAAGGAGAAAAGGATTCCTCGGGTGAAAACTGATTACTCAAACTTTCCTTCCCTGTGAATCCAGTGACCCTACAGTAGAAAAGAATCTTTAGTTCTTACAAAAAAGCTGCTTACACTAAACTAAGCCTGGAAATATGAAAAGGCTATTGCAAACACCTTTGTGCATCTAGAATTAAACGTACTCCATCTGATCAATCCCAGATTTTGTGACGACTATTTTAGGACAGGCTACCAAAAATATTTTGTGGACAGCCAGAGAAGGCAGTTTCACCAGGACTGCCAACACCCTCAAAGGGATTCATTATACACTGTGGGGCAGTGTGAGGGTATTTACTCAACAAAGATTAACATTATATAAGGCAAAATCCAAACAAAAGAAAAATATGTAGAATACTTTGCTCATCACAAACACATTTCTATTAAATAGCTTCAATAAAACATACCAAATGTAACCTGGTGCAGAATTTGGATAACTGATTATCACAATAATGCAGAAGTTTGTATGTGTGCGTGCTGGATTTCACATCAGCTTTTTGCAGCATTGATGACAAACTAAGTATAAAATTGGCTCCTGTAACCAGCAGGAATCCAGCAACACAAGCAGTGCATGTTTATGTTAGAGGCAAAGATTAAGAAATTTCTGTTTGAAAGTGTGTGTCTGTACTTCTAGAACTTCCATGTTAATCATCAGTCTGTTTGTCCTTACCTGAACTGAGCTTTGATATGGCTCGGACTGGGAGATCGGTTCCTGACTTCTTTTTCCTGTTTTTCCTTCAGGATCCTCTCAGCCAGCAAAAAGTAAGTGGCAGTGATGTGATTGTACTTGTTACTTTCCAGGGCCCTTAGAAAATAAAGCAAGCAGCAAAAGCACCCTTTAGTAGCTATTTAGAAAACGACATGTTTATAATATAAACCACAGAATACTGATGGGTTTTGGTGGGTGGGGGAACTGTGGGGCATAGGACAGGTGTGTTGTTGCACTCAGTAAGGCAGGAAGAATGGGCCTAATATGTCTTCAATTCAAATACTGTGTGCACCCTTTGTGACAAATAAATTTGAAACTGGTTAAAAAGCTGCCACTTGTTTGGAATTCCCTGCAACAAGCAATAATTATGGCACATTAATTCTATAGATGCTATGCTGATAACTGCCTATTTATAGAAATGTTATCCTATTTGCACAAAGAGTAGCACAAGTTCCCAAGTAATCCATCATATAAAGTGCTATTTTGCTTAAATTGAATATCACTGTATCTTGAATTCATGGTTATATTCAAACCCGAGAAACTGTGACCAAAATTATAGCAGATTTTGCACTAACATAATGCTATACATGAACAAAACCTTTCTCTCCGCAAGCTTTTAAATGTGGAGAAAGTTTTTATTGCAACTTGTGTCAGCTTCATCAGGGAATAGGTGTTCCTTAGATGAGTAAATCTCCCACCGAGTTCCAAACACTAAGTCAGATGACAAGATTGTTATTCCATGTCCTGCAAAATGAGTTATTCCACCCAGGTGACGGTATCCTTAAGGCCACAACGCCCAGCTGTTGTCCATTAAACAGAACCTAAGGTTAATCAGAGTTTAATCACGGTTCTCATTGAAAAAGATGGAAAATTTCTATCTCAGGCTGGAGGTCAGAAGTGCCCAACATTAAGTCGGGGGCTCCTTTCTCTTTTCTAAAGATTTCTCTCCAGTTGTAACAAAGCGATAGAGAAAATGTGGAATAAATGTAATGTTTTTATACAGCGTATATTTGTCCATATTATTTATTTTCTAGACATCACATTTTGTATAATAGTCCTAAAAGGCAACTTCTAGGCTACATCCCGAACCCAACAAGCACATTAACTTGTGAAGATTCCTGATGAAATAATTAAGTTGAGTAATTTTAATCTTCACAAGAACATAACAATTAGGAGGAGTAGGCCATTTGGTTCCTCAAGTCTGCTCCGCTATTCAATAAGATCATGACTGATCTAATTCTGGCCACAACTCCTCTTTACTGCCTGCCCCCCCATAACCCTTAATTCCCTTGTTGATCTAAAATCTAACTCAGCCTTGAGCATATTCAATTAGCCAGCCTCCAATGCTCTCTGGGGAAGAGAATTCCACAGACTAATGATCCTCAGGGAAAAATATAGTCTTAAGTGGCAAACTCCTAATTTTTAAACTGTGCCCCCTAGTTCTGGACACCCCCAAAGGGGAAACATTCTTTCATCATCCACCCTGTTAAATCCTCGCCAGGTATTACGCGTTCCAATAAGATGACCTCCGAGTCTTCTAAACTCTAATGGGAATTAGCCCAACCTGTCCAACCTTTCCTCATAAGCTGACCCTTTTATCCCAGGAGTCAGTTGAGTGAACTGTCTCCGAACTGTTTCCAATGCAATTATGTCCTTTAAGCAGATGAAAACAGTACAGGGTACTCCAGATGCAGTCTCACTAAGGCCCTATACTACTGTAGCAAATCATCCCTACTTTTATACTCAATTTCCCTTGCAAAAAACAACAACATTCCATTTGCCTTCCTAATCACTTGCTGTACTTGTATACTGCATTTTTGTGAATCATGTACCAGGACACCAAGGTCCCTCTGTGCCACACATTTCTGTAGAGTTTCTCCATTTAAATAACATACTGCTTTTCTATTCTTCCTGCCAAAGTGGACAAGTTGACATTTTCTCACATTATAATCCATCTGCCAGATTGTTGCCCATTCACAATCTAAAGTCCCTTTGTAAACTCTTTGTCCTCTTGACAACTTACTTTCCTATCTATCTTTATGTCATCAGCAAACTTAGCTACAATAAATTTGGTCCCTTCATCCAAGTAATTGATACAGATTGTAAATAGTTGAGGCCCCAGCACTGATCCATGTGGCACCCCACTAGTTACAGCTTGCCAATCTGAAAATGACTCATTTATCCCTACTCTGCTTCCTGTTAGTCATCCAATCCTCTATGGAGGTGTCAGCTGTGGCTCAGTTCATAGCACCCTCGCCTTTGAATCAGAGGGTTGTGGGTTCATGTCCCACTCCCGGAAACCAAGAACTGTGATTGTACTCGAAAGAGTTGCAATCTGTGACTGTTGATAACTCGAAAAGAGTATCCAATCCTCCATCCATGCTAATATGTTATCCCCTACACCATAAGCTCTTATTCTGTGAAGTAACCTTTGATGTGGCACCTTATTGAATGTCTTTTGGAAATCCAAGTACATCACATCAACAGGTTTCCCTTTATGCACGTTGCTCATTTCTTCCTCAAATAACTCTAATAAATTAGTCAAACGATTTCCCTTTAACAAAACCATATTGACTCTGCCTGGTCTTATTATGATTTTCTAAATGTCCTTCTATTTTCTCTTTAATAATGGATTCTAGCATTTTCCCTATGCAGATGTTAGGCTAACTGGCCCTCTTAGTTTCCTGCTTTCTGTCTCCCTCCTTTCTTGAATAGAGGTGTCACATCTGCAATTTCCTAATCTGCTGGGACATTTCCAGAATCTAGGGAACTTTGGAAAAATCACATTTAATGCATCTAGCTCTGCAGCCACTTCTTTTCAGACCCAAGGATGA
Source organism: Cetorhinus maximus (assembly GCF_964194155.1). NCBI lineage: Eukaryota > Metazoa > Chordata > Chondrichthyes > Lamniformes > Cetorhinidae > Cetorhinus > Cetorhinus maximus. The sequence continues at coordinate 4,349,262 of NC_135882.1, forward strand.
AAGCCATCAGGTCCAATGGATTTGTCAGACTTTAGTTTTTATAGTTTTCCCAGTACCTTTTCCCTAGTGATTGTAATTATTTTAAGTTCCTCCCTCCCTTCTACCTCTCGATTTTTAACTATTCTTGGGGTTTTTTTGTGCCTTCTACAGTGAAGAACACAAAATACCTGTTCAGTGCTTCAGCAATCTCCTTGTTTTCCATTATCAATTTCACAATCTCACCTGCTAAGGGACAAATTCTTACTTTAGTTACTCTTTTCCTTTTTAAATACTTGCAGAAAGTCTTACTACCTGTTTTAATATTGCTAGTTTCCATATACTCTAATTTCTCCCTTTTTTTTGGTCATTCTTTGCTGGTTTCTGAAAATCTGTCCAATCTTCTGACCTACCACTAATTTTCCGAGTATTGTACATTTTTTCTTTCCATTTAATACTATCCTTAACTTCCTTTAGGAGCCACGGATGGTGCATCCTTTTCATATGTCTCTTTCTTTCTTTGCTGAGAGTTATGAAATATCTCCTTAAATGTCTGCCACTGCTCCTCAACTGTCCCTATCTTTTAACCTATTTTCCCAGTTCACTTTAGTCAACTCTTTTTCATACCCTTGTAATTGCCTTTATTCAAGTTTAAGACACTAGTCTTAGGTTTACACTCATCGTTGTCAAACTGAATGTGACTCTTATGTTATGATCACTGTTGTCTAGAATCTCCTTTACTATGACTTCTGCCTTCAAGGGACAGCTTCACCATAGCAGCATAATGCTATATAGTAATATGTAGTATGTCATCTACTGTTATTAAACTACTAAGAACTCCCACATTATCATGTCATGAGAGAAATGTTAAACGTGCCATTATGTGTCATTATTTATTTTCTTGCAACCGTTACATTTGAAATAAAACCAACTCTTACTTCTGGGTAAGTGGGACAGCAAACAGATACCTCTACAAACTAATTAGCCCTCCTCATCTCAGTCATGAATAAGCTGACTTATTAATTCAGTTTTTCAGAAATATGCAGTGAACTGACAGCCAGTAAAGGATATTCAATGGAAGCCAACAACTTTATAAATTGTATTTCTGAAATTTGATTACAATTGTAGAAAGTTGGTGAAGTTTCCCTGTCCACTCATTATATTTTTGTGACTCTATACTCCACTCTAGTTCCATTTTCTCATGTCTATTCAGTTGTGAATACTGGTAAATAAAGTTCATAATGGCATAACTTTTAATTTGCCCTCCCACAATTTCACATGTACGTCAACGAATATTTAACTGCATTTTCGCTGCGACTGCATCTCAACAGCTTTTAATCTAGGTCTTATTAAACAGGTTATTTTCAGAAATACGCAACTCAGAAACTGAAGTTGGGTGATACAAGTGTTAAACCCATCAATGCCAGAAATTAGACAGTGCAAGTATTGTAGACAACGTGTCTATGATACCCTCCAGAAAACAAAGCCGGCATTGATACAGGCTTGTGTTTTGTCCACTAGGCTTTCTCTACACTTACTCAATAATGGTTTCACGGTCTGCTATTTCACCAAGCACCATGCGCTGGATAATGCCATTGTGCTCCTCCTCAGAGAGGTTCTTGTAAGAAACAAGAGGGATGTTGCACTTAGTTGCAGGTGAGGGGTCGATTCCTAGTAGCCAGGGGTGGTCCTCAATCTCTTCCAACGAGGCTCTTCGCTTCGGATCCCTCTGCAGCATCCGATTAATAAGACTGTTGGGATAGTCATAAAATGAAACAGTTCAGAAATGTTGCCTTCTATGACTTATGAGAAAATGGAAATACCCAAACATTGAACAGCACTGTAGATGGACCTGAAAATGGAACTAAATGTGAGGAATGCTCAGGAAAACCCCATTTGTGGAATTAACACAGAAGATAGGCCAAGCCTGGGCAGTAAAATTAAACTCAATAAAGCAGTGGAAGAAAAAAGTAACATTGAGTAGAAGAACACAGTTTAATAAGTCTAGCACTTATTAAATGGCAAACTTGATACGCTGCTGTTGTGAAGATTAACACAAGAATGTCACTGAACAGAAAATACTAAATTTTCAGACAGATTAAAAATGGGATTTTTCAACAGAACAAAAAGATTCTGACAAGGACAGGACATCAGAAAATGCATTACTGCCTGTCATTTTTGGGATTAGAGGAAATATTTCATGTATATGAAAAGGCAGCTTTTCAAAATACATTAATGGGAAGAGACTCCTGAAAGTGCGACAACAAGGCAGTGTTGGAACTTTCTCATTTCCTGTTATTATTATAGAAAGCAGATGAAAAACTAGCATAATAAAACACATTGGTGCAATCAAAAGATCTTTCATGCGTCAATTTAGCAACTATTTAATATTAACAGCAAGGTGACAGGCATATTGAAAAATTAAAATAATTCCTATTTACTCATTTACCAATTTAAACCTTGAACATTTTGCTTAGCCCTTTTCTTTAAATTAAAGCCTTAATAACTTATTTAAAATGTCTGTTTTCCTTTCTAGTTGCTCCTCTCCTAACATGGATGGCTGGCTACTTGCATTGATGTTCAAATTTTACACTCACCATTGACAAACACTACACTTGAGCTGAATCATTTTATTTCAAGTTTCTCTCGCTAGTGTTGGGAATCAAGCAAAAAAAAAAAAGGGGGAACTGCAAGGAAGGGCAAGAGCAGTGATTTGTGTGTACTGAATGTGGGCATCATCTCCCACATCCTCATTCCAGACATCTTCAAATAAGCCACCAGCCTAGATTCAGAACAGCTGCCCACTTTGGAGATTCTACATAAAATGGATAAATTTGTCCAAACTGTGTGAATCCAAGGTCCTTTATACAAGGAGGGCATAAGGTTTAACGGATATCATGAATCATGTCTAGTTGGCATCACACAGTCTTATTTTGCCATAAATGATCATCTTGGAACTTCTATGCAGCTTATACATACTTTATATATAAAGTACAGCTTTTAAAATACAGAATCTTGTTAAATACATTTATATCACTTAGAAATATTAAAGATTATACAGAAACAGCCAGCATGTAAACACCAAGTTGATAGGAATGTTGTTTCTACTTACTCCTTGCATTCTTTGGAGACACGGGATGGCACTGTATATTTGCAGTCCATGATCATGGTCAGCGTCTCACTATCATTTGCCTCTTGAAATGGAGGTTGGCCACATACCAACATGAAAAGTATAACTCCCAGGCTCCAGATATCTGAAAAAAGAATGCAGGGGATGGAATCCCTTAAAACAGAATAATACAATGGTTACAGTACAGAAAGAAGCTATTTAGCATTATTGTCTGTGCCAACTCTCCACAAAAGCAACTCAATTAGCCCCTCTCCCTGCAGCCCTGCAAATTTTCTCACTTCAGATTCTTATCCAAGTCCCCATTGAAAGCCACGATTGAATCTGTCTCCACCATAACAGTGTGGAAAAGCTTTTCTATATGTTAACTTTATTTCAATCACCAATTGCTTTAAATCAGTGTCCTCTGGTCCTCGACTCTTCTGCCAATCGGAACAGTTTCTCCCCATCTCCTCTGTTTCGACCCCTCATGATTTTGAGCATCACTATCAAACCTTGTCTCAATTTTCTCTTTTCTAAGAACAATCTCAGCTTCGCCAGTCTATCCTTGTAACTGAAGTCCCTTACCCCAAAACCATTCACATAAACATTTTGTGCAACCTCTCTAAAGCCTTCATATTCTCCCTAGGGTGTGGTGCCCAGAATTGGACACAATGCTCCAATTGAGGCCGAACTAATGTTTTATAAAGGTTTGTCATAACCTTCTTGCTTTTGCACTCTATTTATGTCTCTATTTATTAAGCCCAGGTTCCTGTATGCCTTTTTAACCACATTCTCCATCTGCCCTGCTACATTCAACGGTGTGTGTACAGATACTCCCAGGTCTCTCTCCTCCTGCAACCCCTTTAGAATTGTACCTTGTCTTTTATATTGCCCCTCCTTGCTGTTCCTATCAAAGTGCATCACTTCACACTTCTCCAAATTAAATTTCATCTGCCATAACTTTCTCCAGTCCAAAAAAAATCAACCGCTCACTACTACCATTTCCTGTCATGCAGCCAATTTGCATCCACGTGGCTACAGTTCCTTTTATTCCATAGGCTTTAGTTTTGCTGACAAGCCTGTTATGTGGCACTTTTTATAAAATCCTTTTGGAAGTACATGTACACCACATCAACCACATTACCCATGGGGAGATGGTGGCATAGTGGTAGCGTCACTGGACTAGTGATCCAGTGACCCAGGCTAATGCTCTGGGGACATTGGTTCAAATCTACAATGGCAGCTAGTGGAATTTAAATTCAATTAATAAATCTGGAATTGAAAGCTTGTCTCACTAATGGTGACCATGAAACTACCATCGATTGTAAAAACCCATCTGGTTTACTAACGTCTTTTTGGGAAGGAAATCTGCCTTTGGCCTGGCCTACACAAGACCACATGATGTGGTTGACTTTTAAATGCCCTCTGAAATGCCCTCACAAGCCACTCAGTTCAAGGACAACTAGGAATGGGCAACAAATGTTGGCCTTGCCATTGACACCCACATCCCATGAGAGAATATATTTAAAAAACCCTTCTGAACCCTCTGATACTTCATCAAAAAACTAAAACAGTCTGCATGATGTAAAACTATAAATCTACATTTAGAAAACAAGACCAAGTTCCAACAGATATTTTGGTTCATTTGCCAAAGTCAAAAATTCTACACTTTAATTTGTGTAATATTTGCTTTGATACACATTTTGGTGTTATACTGTTCTAATTGCAAACATTGTGAAATTGCTCTCTCAGTGATGTGCCACAGAAATCCTCAATGTTTATGATAGATGTGTGTTTAAATTTAAGGGCAGGGACAAATCAGTCCAGAAAACAAGCTCCATCTCATCACCATCACGAGTAGTGATGGATCCGTAAGCATCAATACTTCATGATCGTTCAAGCCACACACTCCACATAGAAATCAAATTTGAAAAAAATAAAACCTATAACACTGCATTGTCACAAAATTGTCCAACCATTTAAGTGGATACAGTACAAGAATTTGGACCACTCTGTGCTAACTCTTTTCTCTCTCAGGCTTTGATTTCAAGGTTTAAGGTATCTAATTCTCTCAAGTCAATTAGTGCTGCAATTCAAGGAGGTGATTGGTGGTATTCACATTTAATCATTACTCCCCTGTAATTTCCAAATGAAAGGAAATGAAGGGATTGCATAGAGAGAATGCAGTAACTGTATAAAGGAACATGCAGTTCAACCTTCCCTCACTTCCAAGAACAAGAAACTATCAAAAGTTACCACCCTGCAGTAGAACATTTAGTCTGTTTTCAAGAATGGCTGGATGAGACCCATCAGCAAATGCCCAAAGCTCCAAAGCCATATGGATGCATCCAGGATTGTAAATTTCAGAATGTTATGGACATAATTACACCTAATGCCATCCATTCTAAGTTGCTGAATCTTTAGATACTACACATGAATAGTGGCATGTGTTATTTTGCTGGGGGGGGGGAGGTGTTGTGGTAAGGGGAGTTGGTACTTAAGTGAATAAGCTCCACTCACCCCTGATCTTGGCTAGCACAACAGTATTGATTTTAACAGCCTGATCCTCATCTACAAATCCTTCCATAGCTTGTGCCACCTAAACATTGAAATGCATACACCATTTTAGAACAAAATGATCAGGAGCCATCCAAGATTGGATGAAGAATTTGAACAGTTTTATGGCACTTGCCAATTTGTGAATTGTAGCTTTGAAAAACAAGAGGCTTCAGCTACTCCATTTCTGCCCTCTTGTGCCCACTGGTACTCTGCTATTTTTTGACTCATTCACATGTAGTGAATCAATTACCCAATTGGTAACTTTAGAAATTTTGCTTATTTCAGACAATTAATCATTATTTGGACCTTCGATACAAACATGATGTTTGACGTCAAATGAGTGATGCATTTGAAAAGAACAACAGACACATAGAAACCAAGATTTAACGAGAACAGATATGCCATGCTATCCACAGAAAACCCAAATAAACATCTGATATTGATCACGCCTCAGTACTGATTTAGTTGATCACACAACCAATTCAAATCCCTCATTTATAATGTTCTATAACATTTTCAAGGTTTTATCAAAAGCCCTGAGATCAGCTGTATACTTAAGCTGCTTATCCCTGTAAAGCAAGTGGAGAAAAAAATCTCCTAAATCAAATCGTCAGCTTAAATAGGCAGTATTGTCACCCTAGCTGGTAAAGACACCTCCTCTTCAATGCAGGCAGACTTTAGTAATAAAGAGGCAATTAAAACTTCCGTTATTCATATCACAAGCTGTCAGCCCGGTTGCATTCCCACTTCCTAGTCAGAAAGTTGAGAGTTGAATCCTCACCATAGACCTAAACGTATAATTTCAGCTGACACGTCAGTGTTGTGCTGAGGGAGTGCTGTACTGTTGAAGGTGCTGTCTCAAGTGAGGTGTTAAACTCCATCTGACGTAAAAATTCCTGAGTACCCTGGCCAACATTCCTCCGTAAATTGGCTGCTGCAATGATCAACTGGCTGCACTTCAAAATGTTGCGTTAGACGTAAAGAACTTTGGAATGTTACAAGGACTACATATTTTTTTTTAAACTTAACGGAGACATTGGGACAATGTTATCCTGAATCACCCAGCAGGAAACCGACAGAGTTGGATCAGCTTCCCGTTTTACATCTCTGCTTGCCACCACTTTCACCCCTCAACTGGTTTTATTTCCTATTGGCTTCAGTAGAAGGCAAAATCAGCGGGGTGTAAAACTTAAGATAAACTCATTTGGTCATTCAAACCTTCTCCACCAAAAAAATCAAGATTGATCTTCTACCTCAAATCCACTTCCCTCACTATCCTCATATTCTTAAATTCCCTTAGAGTTCAAAAATCTATTGATGTCAGTCTTCAACATACTCATTGATTCAGCATTCACAGCTCTCTGGGGTAGAAGTTCCAAATGTCCACTATCCTTAAGAAATTTCTCCTTGTCTCAGTCCAAAATGCCTTATTCTGAGACCATGATCCCTAGTCCTAAATTCACCAACCAGGGATTCATCTTCCCTGTCAAGCCCCTTGAGAATTGTGCGTGTTTTAATGTGGAGACCAATTCAGTTCTGTTTCCCACAGTGCAGATTAGGTTAAAATTACTCCCCTTATCTCTTGTCTGTGCGTAAGAATAATTTGATACTTGTATAAACTAAGGGAGCTAGCCTTCGGATTTAGATAGAAAACTAACAGTCCTTTCCCATAAAGTATTTAGCCAACAATAACAGCTTCAGGCTGTTGGCCTCAGTCTGTAGAGATTCTTCAAATATCACCATAACTCTTGGTAGCTACCCTTTTAGCACAGCGGTGGAAGATCTACAGTTAACAATTCATTCACGTGTACACGCCCAACACCAGACTTCCAATGCAACTCTCAGTCACGGCAGGAAATTCCCAGGGGTACAGTGGACATGCTTTGGCGTGTCAAGGTCAAACATTCCCACCGACTTGGGTGAGTCTCTGGCCTATAACCAACTAAAATGGAGAAAGCTCTGCTCGGAAGGCACCAAACAAATCAAGAGACTTCACCAGGAACATGCAGAGAAGAAATCAAGACATCAGAGAGAGAGCTCATAAACCTCCAAACAACTCAACTACCTGACCCTTCAAGCACTACCTGCTCCACACATTGCAGAGTCTCCAGATCACACATTGGACTTACCAGCCATCTCAGAATCTGAGGGACTGCCTGAGGACAATTACACGGGTATACACACTCCTTCCAAACAATATACAAGATTGGAAGTACAGTCTTTCCAATGAAACAAAAGTCCACTCATGTGGATGTAAAGAGTTCATGAGACTAATCAAAGAGCAGGGGAGTTCTCCCTGGTGCCCTGACTAATATTTATCCTTCAACTAACATCACTCAAGCACAGATTATCTGATTTTTAAAAATCGCATTGCTGTTTGTGGGATCTTTGTGTGCAAATTGGCTGCCACGTTTTCCAACATTACAAAATCAGCTATACTTTAAGTACCTCACTAGCTGTAAAGCACTCGAAGTCCTGAGGCACTATATAAATGCAAGTCTTTGTTTTCTTTCATTAGATAGAAAAGGATAATGAGGCTTGGAACATGGACGAGGCTCATTTAAGTTTGAATTCTAGTTTAGATTGAGCACAACTGCATGAGGTAATCGCATCTTTAAAACATTCGGGAATAAGAATTGAAAATGTGGGAATTACACAGGCCTGTTAGCATCTGTAACGAGGGGGGGAAATAGGGTCTATGCCAGAAATATTAGCCTTTGTTAGGACTGGATCCTTTTATAGGACTGAAGAAAGTAAAGATGGGGGGATAAAAAGAAATCAGTCTGAAGATAATAGCATTAACTATTATCATAATGTAGCAGGTAATCAGCTTAACAGCCTGAATATCTTATATAAAACAATATTTAATGTTATACTGTATAAAAATTGCCTCAGACAGTGGAAAGGCATTAGAAAGCCCAAGGAGGTAGGGAAAGGCAGAAGACAGGTTAAAATAAGTCCATAATGGAAAGGAATGAAGTGGAAATCTTCTATTTTATGGTGCTGAGTCATAAGTATAGGTTATATATTTAAACCATCTAATGTGCTTACGTGAAAGGTGCATACAGCTCCAAGACGGGTTTCCCCAGATACTGCCAAGGAACAGTCTTTATAACATATACCTAAAAGGTACCCCCACAGTGGAGGAGCATCAACTGTCAAAGTGCCATGTAGCTGCCCCCCCGTCACCCCTCTCAAAGACAGGTCATTAGTTTGAATGTGCTACAGTGTCCTCCTACCATTAATCTATTTGTATTGGTATTGTCACTGGACTTTTCACTTCTCCAAGTACTTAACTTTCGCAGGTCTCAGCTCAATGCAATATTTCAATCTCACTTTTGTCCAAATAAAGATCAAGTTTCAAGGAAAAAAGGAGGAAACTTGACACCAAACTGGCTTGGACTCAAAAAGAAATACGATAATGTAGAGGGTTCAGCAATAAAGGCAATATGTTACCTGCATCAAGGGAAATCAAATAGGTTTAGTACACCTGTTTTGATGAAATTTCTGCTCTGAAAACAGCTCAAAGGTGATTACACACTGGGGCTTCATTCTTCCCACATGCTACAAAATCAGAAATCCATATGATAAAAGCTACATCTTTCCTCCTCGAGTAATTTAGGTTTGCTGGAAGGTCAAAACAGTGCGGGGTGAATCTTGCAACATGCTTTGAGGAGTAGCACTGTAACTGCTGCACAATATTGGAATTTTACATTCCTTAAAAAGGTCAGAAATGATGAGATCATTTCATCAAATCTAAAGGCACACAGAGACAAAGTTGTTTCTTTAAAAAAAAAATTATTTACAGGATATGCATGTGGCTGGCATGGCCTGCATTTATTGTCTGTCCCTAAACAACTGAGTGGCTTGCTGGGTAATTTCAGAGGGCAATTAAGGGTCAGCCACATTGCTGTAGATCTGGAGTCACATCTAGGCCAGACTGGGTAATGACAACAAATTTCCTTCCCTAAAGGACATTAGTAACTCAATGGGTTGTTACAACAGTTGAACCATGTCATGAATGCTCCTTCTGTGGCCAACAAGCCCTGGAGTGGGACTTGAACCTGAAGCTTCGGAATTGCTTCCTACTGAGTCACAAGATCCTGGGCTCCAGCGGATTGGAGAGTGAAGTGCTGTATACAATGAGTTTTTACCGCTAAGACCTTAGCATGATTCCAGTCCAGACCAAGGGCATGAAAATCTCATCAGTCAGTAGTTTGTAACAGCCCAATGAGTTTTGCAGTTTAAATTTAGTTCCTGGTGTTAACTGACACTAATTGCCAATCCGACTCAAGAAAAGCAAGGATAATTAATGTAAAGTATGATTTTCTAAGGTAAAGGGGCTCAGGCATGTTGTTGAGACAGAGTAAAGAGTAAACTCTGCCCCTGTGCTATATTTGACCTGTGAGTACTTAATGCTGACAATTAAGCTTGCAAGCTTAAAATGTCACTAATATGTCTGACATTAAAAATTGAGCACTGTGTACCAAAATCAGAACCAATTAATTTCTCTACATGCAAAGATTTTGAACAATATTTTCAGAATGTTGGATAACCAGTTGTGTTGGTTGTAATCAGTATTCTTTCCTTCTCAAGTATGTAATCAGAAACAACCATGGCAATTTAACAAGTTAGAACAGTCATGCAGCACAAGAACTGACTCACGTTTTCTGGAGCTAACCCACTCTAATAAACATACCTGTAGTACATTCCAACCACACCTCTTCAGTGCCTCAAACACGGTATTTTGCATAAGGGAAATGAAAGTTACACATTGTGGAACTCCTACATCTGGCAGCTCTTGGCCATATGCAAATTTACTTAGATTTTGTAATTCACTCAGATATTGGACACCAACGTCTCCTTTGAATGAGCAAGTGCTTTTCAAAAAGACTTTTACCAAAATCCACTGCTCCTAGCCCACACCTTTTATTTATATTCCTGATTGATGCCATACTCCAGCAAGTGCCTTCTCAGTGTTGGTAGGCTGTTTTCAGTGGAGGACAGAGGTAAACTGGGTTCTAAACTGAAGTCTACACTACCAAGAAGTGTTACCAAATAGCAATCAAAAGAACTTTATTCTTTTTACTTTTAGTGCCCAATAGTCACACTGTCACACTGGTTGAGCTCAGCTAATTCAGCAGCGTGGTGATAAAGAAGGATTTACAACTACATTGCACCTTCCATGACCACAGAATGTTCCCAAGTACTTTACAGCCAATGAAGTTCTTTTGAAGTGTAGTCACTGCTGTCATGTAGGAAACACAGCAGTCAATGAACACAACAAGCCCCCACAAATAGCAATGTGATAATTGACCAAATAATTTGTTTTAGTGATTAAACCTGCAACCTTCCAATCTGTTTGGCTCAACTATTCACTGAAAAAATGGGGCCAACCAAGTAACAAATTATTGCACCCTGTGTTCCTATTCATAGTGGAACTATGCATTTCACTGCTACAAAAGATAGAAACACACCAGCTATGTGTGGCTAACTGGGAAACCAAATGTGCCTAATTGTGTGTCTGATTAAGTAATTAAAAAAAGTAACAGACACCATCACTGGATGTGTGATCCCAATGCTCATTGCAGAGCATTGCCCTTTAACCTTGTGTGTGTTTGTAAAATGGTAACAAAGAAAGAGGGTGCTTTATGATCATTGGTTACCAAATGGTGGTAGCTATGTTAAATATCTAAGTAAACTTACTAGCCATAGCAACACCTATGGCTAGTTAGCAATTTCTATTGGGCAACATTGTTTTAGAGACACAAAATCCTCTTTTAAGAAATTGTTGTACAGCAAGTAATTTCCTTGCACCTCTGCAATAGAACAGTTGTACAAATGGGCAATTAGCTGGGTCTCAAAAAGGCTGTAAAGAAACTAATGATAGAAATGAGACGTATTCAACAAAAAAAAGCTAGTGGCTCTTTGCGAGGTCCACTCAGCCTATTTCTCAAGTATGCAGTCAGAAACACCATGGCATTTTAACAAGTTAGAACAGTCATAAAACACAAGAACTACTCACACTTACTGTAGCCAACCCACCTCTAATAAACATACCTATAAGTACATTCCAACCACACCTCCAATACATCAAACAAGGTATTTTGCAAAAGGGAAATGAATGTTACATATTGTGGAACACCTACATTGAGAAGGTAGCCCTCACACATATAGGCAAATTTACTCAGATTTTGCAATTTATTCAAATATTGGACACCAATATCTCCTTTGAATGAGCGCGCGAGAAGGATCCAATACCCTGCCCCCAAATGGCACATCTACATCTCACCAAATTTGAGAATGGCACATGGCTAGGAGAGGCGAGATGCAATAACTTACACAACTACTACAAGGAAAGAAATCCCATGAGCCCATCTCCATGCTATAAGGTTTTCACTGACCCATTGGAACAGCAGGAAAAGAGGAGAGGGTTGGGAGGGGGGGCATGACACATAGGTTATAATCCGATTGCTTAAAATAATTTTGTGAGAAGGCAACACAATGTAACAGGCTAATTAATAAAATAGATGGAATGATCTAAGATAAGACTACCTAATTAAGAAAGTGCAAGGCTATTTGGGTAAAGGGGAGCTGGTTTATTCGCTAAGCAAACACAGGTACAGAAATCGGAATAAAGATATTCTCTGGATAGCTTTTAAAGCACTCTTTGGGTTTTGAAATAACTTAATCTGTCAGGATCAAATACTAAACTGGTGACCAATGCCTGAAATAACACAGGGTGACAGACAGACAGAGCTATCTCCCAAACTGGGCACATTAGTGTCCAATGACAGGTATACAATTTCCTTCTAAAAACCCACAGCAGTCATATATGACATATTTGATCATATAAATTTTCAATTAGATATATGTATCCAGCTCCTTTTTGAAAAAATTGACAAAGTAATTATTGCTTTTGCTAAGAATCTTCTACACATCCACCTACCTGTAGATTTCTCTCCCTCCTAATTTCTACATGAATTGGAGGATCATTAATTTTAAACCTCTCGCTTCTAGTTTGTGCTCAGTCTCCATCAAATACCCTGCTTATATCTACAGTTTACAAGTACCTGCATTTTAAAGACTTGGGTCATGATCCCACCTTAATCTTTTCACTAATGAAAACAGGTTTAACACTATGCCTCTCTCCTCAAGGTCCAGGAAACATCCTTTTCTTTCATACCCAAGACCTCACCTGCTTTATGCTATATAACACACTCTGAATTCACTAACTCCTATTACATGGTAGAGATCAATGGGAAGTGCGTAGCCAAAATGAGCTTTATATTTGGTCATTTTGTATTGTAAGCAGTAAGTGCACAGCTAAATTGTGAATCCTTAGTTTTTACAGCCCTGATCAGGATAATCTGTGATTGCGTTTATGATCAACTAATCCAACAAAAGAACTGGAAAAATCGTCCAAAATGTCTTTTGAGAGAAAAGAGATGTAAAAGAAAGATTGGCCCTTAGGTCACCACTAGAAACAGCCATTAGAATTAAACAGATGCAAGATTCAGAGAGTGACCTACATACAAAAGTGTGGTTCTATCAGTGATGACATGCGTGTGCCTGATTGCAATGCAAAATGACCAATGATAGAACAGTAAACAGGCTGGATCTTACTACAAGAGCCCAGAGGAGCTTCCCCTTTCTGGTTTTATGATGAGCCACACAGGGGATAATTGTAACCCTGCAGGAATATGACTTCTTCGCTTTTCTTGAGTGTGCCTATAATTGGATCACCAATTAAGAAGAAAATCCTGGTATTTTTCTTGAAACGAGATGTGTATTGGTTCAATATTCTAGCCAAACACACCCCAATTTACTTACAACAGCATTTTAAATGCCTAGCCTTTGGTACTCCATTTACCAGAACAATTCTACACCTGGTGACCTGCAGATAGCACCTCTTCACATCCAATTTTGATAGCCTTGTTTACAACACTAAACCACATCAAATGCTATTGGGCCTCACTATCCTCTGCATAAATCATCCACTCCTCCAGGATAATCCATGCAAAGGAAAATTAAGAGCAGGGCTATTTAATCCACTACCACAGAAACAGCAGGAGGCTATTCAGTCCCTCAAGGCTGTTTAATATTCAATGAGATTATGGTTGATCTGTATCTCAACTCCACTTACAACTTTGAATCCATATCGCTTACTGAATATAAATTTGAGCCTTTAAAATTTCATCTGATTCAACATCCAGAGAGGGGAAAGAGTTCCAGATTTCCACTTCCCCTTGAATGAAAAATTGCTTCCAGATTTCAGTCCGGAATGAAATGGCTTAGTTCTAATCTTAAAATTATTCCCCCTTGTTTTGGATTCCCACAGAGAACTGAGTAAATCATTTGTCTGTATCTACCAAATCCCATCCTTTAATCTCACTCAAACGAATCCTCAAACCTTCTAAATTCATGGGAATACACCTTTGCAGCTCTAGTATATACTGCTAACTCTACACCATACCCCTCCAGTATATCCTTCAAGGTGTGGTGCCCAAAACTGATTGCCATTTTCCAGGTAGGACCTGACCAAGGATTTACACAATTTGAAACAGAACATACTCTCTTCTGTATTCTAAACCCATGATAAATGCCTACATTCTATTATCCTTTTTGATTACCTTTTGTACCTGTGAACCAGTTTTTAATGATTTGTGTACCTAAGCAGATTCAATGTGCTTGATAGGCACAAAATATTCATGAAGTTATACAGGAAGAGATGGAGGGGCATTTATGTGATCCCTATGTTTAAGGGAAGTAATCGAGAACCAGGAAACCACAGGCACATTAATTTTACTTCAAGTCTAGGCAGGTTACTAGAAGATATGATTAGAGATATGTTACATCATATAGAAAGAGCAAGGGTTATTAGAGAATCCCAATGTAGCTTCAAAAAGGGTAACTTTTTTCAACAATCAGATCAAATTTTTCAAAGCAGTTACACAATCGATAGATATCCAGTGAATGTTGTGTATCGTGATTTCCAAAAAAGGTTTTGATAAAGCCCTACACAAGAGGTTACTAAATAAGATTCCATCTTCTGAGATTGCTGGGCAACTCCAGGGTTTGATAATAAAATATTGTATTCACACACAGGGTAGTTATTAATGGTTGCAGCTTTGACCGGGGAGCTGGGAACTAGCAGAGTCCCACAGATATCCTCATTAGGCCAGTTTCTCTTCATTTTTAGTAATAACCTGGATGCAGAACACAAACATGTATGTGGTAGTTGGTACCTTAGACAAATTAAGTAGCCTGCAAGAGGATCTAGATGACAAGGGAAATGTGTCCGATGAATGGCAGATGTCTTCCAATTGCACTGGAAGCATTGCAATGGACTGGGGTAATACCATGGTGTGTATACACCATGAGGTTGGCTGCTCAAGACTGAACAGAGAATGAACACTATAGATACACAATTGGTGTCACTCGGCTGCTGTGAAAGTGACTATCACATTAGGGTGCATTGGTAGAATAATTAAATATAAAACTCAAGTTACGAGTTTTTGCCTTGTACAAGACCTTTGTCCAGTTAGATGTAGAATACTGTGTCCTGTTTTGGTACCTTCACATAGCAAGCGGTGTTGAGGCACAAAGACAGTCATTCGATTGATACCTGTTTTAAGAGCTTTAGTTATAAACTTAGACTTAGGGAACTGGGTTTCTTAGTTAGGAAAAGTGCTAGGGGTGTAAATTAGAATTTTAAAATAATGAAGGAATAAAAGTCCTGCCTCTGGGGACAGACTACTTAAGCTAGATGAACGTGGGATGATCGGGGCATCAGTATAAGTTACAAAAAGCACATAATTAGACAAGTGCAGATTTGTTGCAAGCCTTCAAAAAGGTAGGTGGGTTAAGAGGTACCAATGACATCCGTCATTGGGGTTAACTGGAGCTTGCTTGATTGTAATTCTCCAGTGAAAACATGGCATCCAAGTTTCACAACAGCAAAGTGACCCCTGCCTAATGTTTTATCCAAATCATACAGCCCAGCAATTTTTCCATCATATCCGTGTTTAAAACCTGCCAGGCTGTACTCAAAAATGGAAACAGAACTTAAGATGTTTATATCCAGGTTATTTTTCCTATATTAGGACAGGTTTATTCTCCCTTTCAGAAGAATGAGTGGGTGCAGGAGTAGGCAACCGTGGATTGCATCGTGTCATGGAAGGTTCGATAGACCAATTGAATCATTTTCCTGTCCTCTATTTCTTCATGTTCATATATAACTGGGCAAATTTTTAAAAACACCACTTCAATGTAATATCAATTCAAAATTAAAAGAAACTAGGAGCAATTTAATTGTTGCTGACAGCTACAGCACTTTTCACATTCATCTAAACATGTAAAAGTGATCCAATTTATAATATCAAAAAAGAAATTTGATGACTTTATCTCAAAAGGCCATATTTATAATGAACATACCTACTGCAGGCGCATCATACTCATCACCAAGCAGAATCTCTGGGGCGGAATACGCAAGTGACCCACAGCTTGTTGTTAACTTCTTTCCAGGTTGAAACTTGTTACTAAACCCAAAATCTGTAAGTTTTACAATTCCTTGTTGTTCAAAGAAGACCACATTTTCTGGCTTCAGGTCTCTATGAACAACATGCAGCTTATGGCAATAAGATATTGCATGCACTATCTGTGCAAAGTATTTCTTTGCTAGATCTTCACTAAGACCATCTTCATGTTTCATGATGTAATCAAACATATCACCTCCATCTCCCAATTCCAGAATAAGATAAAGTTTTGTCTGAGTGTCAATCACTTCATACAGACGGACAATGTTGGGATGTTGCACCAGTTTCATACATCGTACCTCCTGGAACAAATGTCCTGTAGCTACAGAGTCCAGTTTTGTTTTATCAATGACTTTCACTGCTACTTTTTCTCCAGTGAAAACGTGGCGTGCAAGTTTCACAACAGCAAAGTGACCCCTGCCTAATGTTTTATCCAAATCATACAGCCCAGCAATTTTTCCATCATATCCACGTTTAAAGCCTGCCATGCTGTTCTCAAAGCTGGAAGCAGAACATAAGATGTTTATATCCAGCAGCAGATAAAATGTGCAATTATTTCAAAAAGTCCATCACAGACAAAGAACCCATTTTCCCCGCTGTTTAATATGATGAATCCTGCAATACAAAAAAAGAGGAAAACATTAGCTTCACTAATGTGTTTGAATACAAAATAAAGTACAGCACTAAGGTGTAAATCAGTATATGTGCACAAGGGAAAAATATTTGCAATTCATATTTATAGAATTAAAACAATATGATGACAGCACTGCACGAATTACCTTATTGTTACTCAAGCAGAAAAGAATACATCTACGCCATCCTGTTTCTCAAATGCTTGTATATCTGATAACAGGTAAATGTACAGAATTTCACAACTTAGAAGACTATTTCAAAGGTAGTTACCTAATTAAAGTTTCATTTTGAACCTTACTAACAATGCAAACTAGGCTAAGAGAAACTACATGCGACATCATTAAACATCTCAATTGTACCGGGGTACGAAGGCAAAGTTAATGATCTATCACATGAAACTTTGCCAAAATTTACGGAACAATTGCAAAGTGAAGACAGACTTGCATATCTCCCTACAAATACTGTAACTGCAGGAAAGGTTAAATCATTACTCAGATACATATAATGATTCAACATAATGGAACCCATGCAGCAGATTCCAGCTCAGCCTGTAGATAGTTTAACGGGTTAATGGTTGACAGTGTTAAACTGACAGTCTACATCAAGAGACAGAGTGTTACTTTCTATTGGCCACTGGTTTTGGAAGCATGGAAAATATACTGCACAGGAGGCCATTCAGCCCACTGTGTCTGGGCTGACTGAAAAAGCACTACCCAACCTAATCCACTTTCTAGCTCTTGGTTCATAGCTCTGTAAATTATGACACTTTAAATGCACATTTAAGTATTTTTTTGTTGAGGATTTCTCCCTCTACCACCCTTTTTGGCAGCGAGTTTCGGACCCTGAGCTTCAGTGAAAAGATTTCTTCTCAACTCCCCTTTAATACTTTTGTCAATTACTTGAAACTTATGCCCTTGGTTATTGACTTCTCTGATAAGGGAGATAGGTCCTTCCTATCCAGGATCCTTAATTTTAAATGCCTCAATTAGATTTCCTCTCAGCCTCCTCTGTTCCAAAGAAAACAATCCCAGCCTATCCAACCTTTCTTCATAGCTAAAATTCTCCAATCCTGGCAACATCCTCGTAAATCTCCTCTGTACCCTCTAATGCTATCATAGCCGTCTTGCAATATGGTGACCAGAATTGTACACAATCTTTCAACTAAGGTCGAACTAGTGTTTCTCCTTCTCACTACGTAATATCTGTCAAACACTCAGAACCCAAATTTACAATGGAATTTAAAAACTGGTCAAAAGGTATAAAAATTATAGGATTTGCAGCACGATGATCTGCGACAAATCACGAACCTTGATAAAGGTCAGTAGTATATGTGGTAACTAATTGCTTCAGTTTCAAAAACCGGTTGACGTCACCAGTGATGTGTTAATGTTCTAGAATTGCTAACTTAGATCCATAACTGTCTTAAGTGTCTTTAAGGTACTTACAATGAACAGTATTCATCAGATACATTACAAGATACCAAAGAATACCAAAGACAAGAAAATACTTTAAAATTCCCCAGTAAAATGTAGCATGAGAAAATAATCATAACAAATGATCATGTACATTTGGTTCTACTGTTTCCACATCACATTTCCTTTTGGTTTCCTTTACAGCCAATGCCGTCATCAATTATCACTTTAAATTTACTTATTACATTGTGGCTTAAATTCAAGTAATCTGCTTGAATTTAAGCCATATAGGCTGCAGCAGTTCAAAAAGATAGCTCACAACTACCTGCTCAAGGGCAATTAGGGGTGGACAGCCAGCGACACCCACATCCCATGAACGAATTTTTAAAAATGTATCCAAAGTCTTTAGCATAAATGCTAAAGGTGTACCATTCCCCAATTCGAATCAAAGGGACACTTCACACATCAGATTTATAGGCTAAATAGTTCTCTATGCAGTTAGCATTTTGCAGTTCATGACCAAAATTCTGAAATTATTTTTCAATAATTTACATGAGTGATCAGAATACACTTAAAAATTAAGACCTGCCTGCCTAAAGCTCTTGCAAAGATCAGCTAGGTAGAGCACCAGTTATTTTGGAATACAGAATTAGAACTAATTTCAATATCTGGCTCAAAAGCTTCAAAGAGGCTAAAAGTCAAATTAAGAACACGTTCATCACAGGTGTCACTGCTGTCTTTGAAGGCTGGTGCAAAATCACCACAGCACATTGTATTATCAAAAGGATCTGCCAAAATGATTTTCACTGCAGCCTGCTTTATTGTATTTTGTGTTACGAAGAATCTTTCAGAACAGGATTAGAAAGTACACTGGAAGGAAACTGTTCAATTTGGCACTGGGGTGTAGAAGTTCTATGGTGTAGGGCTGATGAGACTTGATCGATAACCAAACATTAAAAAGGGTTACAAATATTGACAATCTAATTCAGTAAAGCAGTTAAATATATTCTGTATATTGAATCCAAAGCTAAATAAAAGCTACGTTCATAATTTAATGTTTTTGGATTTGTGATGCTTAAAAATAATACATGCAGATGTAAGCACAAGCATGGCTTAAATTAAACATATGTATTTGGCTTTATGATAGATGTGTGACAGTGGCCATTAAGTCAGCATTCTGGACCAAAGGTTAACAAGTGACCTGCTTCACATCCAATGTGTGTCCAACAGATCTGGAGCCACTATCCAGTGTCAATATTTTCTTCTTGCAATGTGCATTCACGTGGAAATAAATTTAAGCTGAATTTTTTAAGCCAAGTTAATAGATGTACGATGTAGAAAGTTTTAAGTTTTTGTCATGTTTGTCTCAACCTTAGTATTAGCTCTACATTCATTTATTTCTGTTCATTTTCTACACCCACATAAAGAATCATATCACTTTGTAATCCACAACTATTGGGAAGGAAGAAGTTTTGTCACCCAGAAAAGGTATCTTTGCACCTTAATACCAGGTTTTACATTCCTTCCTAAACATTTTAGCCTGAAGCTTGTGTAGTGAAAAACTCACTTTCAATTTAAATATAAACTTCCTCACTTAGGCAAGTGACAAATGGTCCTGAAACATGCATCAGAAGATACTACAGTTAGCAACAGAATGTGAGATTAGTGATAATCTAAACAGCAGTATTCATACCAAATATTACTGAATTAATCGCTGATCAATTAAAGACAGTTTGCCAGCCAAATAGTACAGAATAATTTTTTTTTTAAAAAAGTGCACGTTGCTTGTGTGGAAATAATTTTACAAAGCTCAATAGGAAAAACCCTCTTATGACACAGATAAATTTCAAATCATACATCATTATCTAAGTCACTGTCAAGCAACAATTGAAAAAATATGCAATACAAAAAAATCACTGATTATGCAAAAATCAAGCTTTACTATCATCCGAGATCTTTGTTAATTAAGATACTAATAAGCTTTGATGCTTCTCAACTTGATCCTGATGGGATGCAGGATGTTTCAAAAATATATACAATACTAGATAAAATAACTGAGTTTGCCTAATGTATAAATATAAACAGTAGCAAATTCTTGAAGAAGTTTATCACTATTCAAATTTGAAGGGAGGCACTGAACAAAGATTCAGAATTAAGATGCTTGGTCTGACTAACTAAATAATGCTGGAACAATATTTGGTAAAGATGTAAATTAGCTCAATCTAAATAAATGGAAAGGCCAACCCCCAATTTACAATAACTTGCATTTATTTAGTAGTAAGGTGTACCAAGGCACTACATAGGAGCAAACAAATTTAACACTGAGCAACAGAAGGGGACAATAGGACAGGAAGCCAAAAACTAGGTCACAGAGTTAAGTATAAGCAGTGCCTTAAAAGGGAGAGGCAAAAAGGTTTCA
This sequence comes from Cetorhinus maximus, assembly GCF_964194155.1. NCBI lineage: Eukaryota > Metazoa > Chordata > Chondrichthyes > Lamniformes > Cetorhinidae > Cetorhinus > Cetorhinus maximus. The sequence goes on from NC_135882.1 coordinate 4,369,908, forward strand.
GAAAGGAGTTCCAGAGCTTAGATGCTATGCAACTGAAGCACGGTTACCAATGTTACACCAATGGAAATCAGAGATGCACAAGAGACTGGAACTGGATGAACGCAGATATCTCAAAAGTGTGGGCTGGCGGAGTTTATAGAGATATGGTGGAGCAAGGCCACACGGTAATCTGAAAACAAGGATGAAACTTTTAAAATCAAGGTATTGCTGGATCAGAGGTCAAGGTCAACAAGCACATGGTGATGGGTGAACAAGGCAGCGAAGTTTTAGATCAGCTCATGAAGAGCACACATCATTCATAATGACGAAAGGAGGGTGAGCTATGCCTAAAGCTGGTCTTACCTGGATAAGAGCACACAATATGATCACATAGCATCCAGTTTCTTCAGGTAGACCACCCATCCACCAATTTCCCGAGGGATTAAATTGAAAGTCTCACAAGAACAAGTGGGTGGTCTCAAGTTTTGACTTTCTGGCTGAGGATCCGGATAAAACCAGACCCATACATTAATCAGAAGAGGAACTTATGTGAACACTGAGACCAATCTCCACAGTGCCAGTCAATTTGCATTTATATAGCACCTTTAACATGATAAAAAATTCCAAATTGCAGGAAGATCAAACAACAATTGACATTAAGCCACATAAGAAATACTTAGGAAGATTATCAAAAGCTTATTCAAAGAGGTTGGTTTCAAAGAGCATCGCAAAAAAGGACAGAGGTAGAAAAACAGAGAGGTTTAAGAACAGAATACAAGATTTTAGGGCATAGTCAGCTGAAGGCATGGCCACCAATGGTAGAGCATTTAAATCAGGGATGCTCAAGAGGAGTGCAGAGGCCTAAGGATTGCAGTGCTGGAAGAGATTAGAGATAGGAAAGGATGAAGCCATTGATGGATTTAAAAACAAGGACGGAAGTTTTAAAACCAAGACATTTATGGGCTGATATTTTCTTATTCACAGAAGTGTGATGCATGTGGGAACACTTATCTACCCAAGGAAAATACATTTATTTTCCTGGATACAATATAAAACAATAGTTTTAGTGGCGATGCCTTACAAACTCCTTTACAGATATGCTGAACCCATAAGACAATGACCTAAATCACCTCCGCAATCCTTGAGATTTGTACATTACTCATTCATCCCACACCACTAACACCTTCACTGGCAGATATATAACCACCAACACTTCACTCATGCATCATAGCTCCAATTGTTCTATAATTATACTGTTGAGAAAAATGCAATGGGATTTAAAATGCTAATTTGAATGATGAAATATGAAAACAGTGATAATAATATTACAACTTAAAGGTGATGCGTCAGGGAAATGGGCAAGAAACAGACTCAAGGAGAAAAAATATTTTCTTTTTTGTTCACTAAACAGGTCAGATTGAGGCATTCACTGGCAGGTCAGGCAGCATCTGTGGAGACAGAAACACAGTTAATACTTCAGGTCAATGTCCTTTCATCAGGTCACAGACCTGAAACACGTTAACTGTGTCTCTTTCTCCAGTTGCTGCCAGAGCTGCTGAGTATTTCCAGCATTTTCTGTTTTTCTTTCAGATTTCTAGCATCCGCAGAATGTTTTTGTGTCGGAGGGAGGTATCTTCTGATATAATCAATTTCAACTCCTGCTTCTACATTTGAAACATTCAATTACACACATGTGCACAAGCCCACGTAGACTAGAGTGCACAGCACCATACAGAATATAAATATAATTAAACTGCCAGAAAGTTACAACTATCCACAGCTATAAATGTTAAACATCCTTAAAAAAAGCAGGCACCTTTCTGTGCATTGTAAAACTACTTTGGTCATTTGAAGTTTCAAAGTTCCATGAAGAATGGAAAATTATATTTCCTCCCACATCAAACATGATGTAGCAGTTAAGTAATTCAGGTGCATATACAAAGATTGCTCAAGCCATTATAATTCCATTTTCCCGTTTGAACCAAAGAGCTCTCAGACGTTTTTTTCCCCCCCAGTATTTCAGCTGACAACACATTAACGGTCCATATCTCAGATGCCATAAGAACTCTTGTGCATGGCATTTTCTATGTTACTTATCATTGCTTTAAAATAAAACAATTCTAATGTCACTGTTTGTCTGTACAGATCAACAAGCTGTTTTCCCTTAGCTGGGCTAAATTACTATACTTGCTGGCTGGTCAAAGCAAAAGGCATCAAAGTCTATCAGCAGCAAAGACCATGCCACACAGTCTTACATTTGAAGTTTGTTGCCAGATTGCAGTCACGACAAGCAACAACAGCCACTTTCAGCATAGTGAAGCATGTGATGAGTCTGATGTAGGAAATGAATGATGCATTCTCAAACTGAGTATGGCTACTGTAATTTGGAACAATGAAAATGGATTGTAGTTCTATGCTGCATGTATATGGTCACTACAACATTACATTTCCTCCAAAACAGCTCTAAAGAGAAGAAACACAGATACTGGTCACAAACATCACACTTAACATTTGACATGGTGATTGTTTATCAGACTGTAGCAAGTAAGCTCCATCATTAAAGGTATAAAGCAAGAATCAACTTTGATAAACAAATGGAAAAGACCCACATTGCATGGTAATACCTTCAGCATATGACAAAGTAAATGAGTACCCTTCTCACTGCAATTTACCATAATTAGACACACAGAAATTGCATGCATGATGTTATGGGCATTAAATAGCACTTAGCAAGGTGAACAAGACATGTAGCAAAGAGCATTGACAGTACAATCCATATAAATTTAGCACTTTTTTAAAAAAAAGAGCAACTGCACAGTGGTGAATTGCTACAAAATTCACTTAGATAAGAATATGTTACTGAGGTGAGGTGATGAAACTGGGAGGAGGCTCACGTAGAACACCGACATGACCTTTTGGGCCAAATAGCCTGTTTCTGTGCTGTAAGTAATATGAAACTTTGTGGCCTTAAAAGAACACGGATCCACTGTGCAAAAGCGAAAAACTACAGATGCTGGAGATCTGAAATAAAAACAGAAATGCTGGAAATACTCAGCAGGTGAGGCAGCATCTGTGGAGAGAGAAACAGAGTTAACGTTTCGGTGATGACTCTTCACCTGACTTACAATAAATAATGCTACAGGAAAGCTACGAACATTTTGTGATAACACAGCACTGATAATAAGTGCTGTCACTGACCTCAAAAAAAAAGCCATTGACTGCGTGGTTTAAAAAAAAATATGGCAAGGGAGAAAAGCCAGATTTATTAATGACATCTCAAATATTTGGAAATCAAGAACGGCTATCCCTTCCAATTTGTGACAATAACTTGCAACTTCCATGAACATTTTTGTGCTTTCAAAAACCTGTGCTGGGTTGTGGGAGGAATGAATCAATCAAGTGAATAAGAACAATATGTTAAAACATAGGAGTAGTAAACCCTACAGCACCATCCAACAAGATAATGGCTGATCTTCGACCATGACTCCTTCTTCCCCATCTGTTCCTCATATCCCTCAATTCCCTGGAAAAACCAAAAATCTGTCCATCCCAGCCTTGAACACATTCAACAATGGAACATCCACATCCCATTGGGGTAGAGAATTTCAAAGTATCACAAACCTCTGAGTGAATACTGATTAAAAACCCAGTGTTGTGGGTTGTTACCCAGTTTATAACCTCACTAGCTGTATCTGCACTCATGCCTGGCCACACCAATGGCAAACTGGGTAAGAAAGGGGCAAAGTCAAGGCCCGGGGGGGGGGGGTAGACGGAGAGAAACAGGGTGGGGGAAGGGATGGAGGGGGACGGAGGGGCGGAAGGAGGTGGAGGCGCCAGGGAGGGATGGGGACACGCAGGAACAGAGCCCCAGAATAGAGGGAATGAGGGACAGGGGCGGGGTCAGGGCCCTGGATGGGGGGGGGGGGGAGAGAGGTGGGGCGGGGTCAGAGTCCTGGAGGGGGGGGAGAGGTGGGGTGGGGTCAGGGTCCCGGAGGGGGGGAGGTGGGGTGGGGTCAGGGTCCCGGAGGGGGGGAGAGGTGGAGCGGGGTCAGGGTCCCGGATGGGGGGAGGTGGGGCGGGGTCAGGGTCCCGGAGGGGGGGAGAGGTGGGGCGGGGTCAGGGTCCCGGAGGTGGGGGGAGAGGTGGGGCGGGGTCAGGGTCCCGGAGGGGGGGGAGAGGTGGGGCGGGGTCAGGGTCCCGGAGGGGGGGGAGAGGTGGGGCGGGGTCAGGGTCCCGGAGGGGAGGGGGGGAGAAGGTGGGGCGGGGTCAGGGTCCCGGAGGGGGGAAATGGGGCGGGGTCAGAGCCCCGGGAGGGGGGAGGTGGGGCGGGGGTCCGAACAGGCGCGGTGACTCCGCCCCTTTATTGCGCCCCCGTGACTGAGCTGGTTACCATGGCAACTGCGCCTTGGCGCAGGGGATCTCTGAAGGCCCCGGATGGCGAGTGCCTCGCTCTCGCGCAGTATCCGACTGACGGCGGCGGCGGCGGAGGAGGCCGCACTGCCAGTTCATGAGGCAACAAGAAGCAGCCGCCTCTCAACCCCGAAGCCGGACCGGCGCTTCAGCTCACCTAACCTGATTGAAGCAAAGCGACTCACTCTGTTTATCGCTTAAACCACGGTTTAAATACCCGACAGGGGGACAGATCTGAGGAGGAATGCGCCTGCACGTACTCGGCCTCTGAAGCAAATTTCTTCCTTCAGCGGAATTTCGACAGCCGCACAACCGACAGCCGCGAACAGAAGCGAAGGCTCGAGGAACCTGCGTACTCCCCAACTGCGCATCCCGACAGACGTCACAGACTGCTCGCGGTGGGTGGGCGGGGCCAGCGCGGAAAGGCGTCAGAGCGGCGAGTGGGCGGGGTCACCGGACAAAGGGGCAGGGCCCGTCTTGGAATCGCGCGTCAGTGCATCCAGGGGGCGGGGCCGTTTTTGGAACCAGCATCAAAACACTTAGCAGCTTAGATGCAACCCTCCATGGTAAGCATATTCAATACTGAAATGTTGAAGATATTTATATTTTTTAATCTTTGCACTTTTTTTTAAGTAAATCACGTGTGTGGAATTATTATGCAGAAGTCAGATGTAATCTGCAATAATAAGGGTGTGCCTGTCCTCAACAAAACCTTTTCCTGTCAGCTGATTCACCTGTAACTCTGGTTAGCACCAACAGGTTGCTTAAAAACACCATTGTCCTGCAAGCAAGCTGAAAATAGAAAAAGTGCAGTGGCAAGAATGCAAGCTGGTTATAAAGCTTTATTCAAGATAGCTCTGAAAAAATGCAGTGTCCCCTGACCAGTGATACAGCACAGCATCAAGGCACCTTTGGGTGATTGGCCTGGGTCTTTGGATCACCCAGCTTAGTGACATTACCACTGTGCCATTGTCTCCCCCTTTTTACAACCATATAAGTACTTTTGAATTTGTTAGGCCACTCCAGGGGACATTTAAGAGTCAACCACATGTCACAATGGGTCTGGAGTCACTTATAAAGCAGACTGAGTAAGAACAGCAGATTTCCTTCCCTAAGGGACATCAGGAAACCAGACTGGTTTTTTTTTACAATACTGAGAGTAGTTTTTTATTCCAGATTTATTTATTAACTGAATTTAAATTCTCCAGCTGCAGTGGTGGGATTTGAACTCATGTCACCATATCATTTGTCCAGGACTCTGAATTATTAACCAAGTAACATAGCCACTATGCTACTGTGCCCTGTAGTGGTATGAATTTGCATAACTGAACAAGTTGGGTTTATTATGATCTGACAACTTCAAGGTCATTTTTACTGATTCCAGTTTTTATTTTATTAATGACATAAAAAATATTTGATCTTGAATAGTCCATGTGATAGTTTCTTATTTAACATATCTTGAGCAAAATGACCAATTCACTGACGAGGATCATTTTCAAACTTGTCAATCAGCTACACGGGATGTCATAACTAGGCTTACCAGATTTTAATTAGATTTGAAAAATAAAAATTCCAATATTGGAATATTGTAATTCCTTTTTTTTCTCCTGGCATCTATATTTCTGGCAAGAGACAGCAACCTCCCTAATTAGGGAGCTCTCAATTCAAGGGGCCATGACATATTTATCTACTTTGCATCTTCAATACTGACATGAGCTGGTGCAAAGGTACTAATTTGGTACACCTGGAAATACCAGAATGTGCACATTGTTTTTTTAACAAGGGACACCCTTTAATTTGAATGTCTCTTACAGAAGTGATAAGAATTGTATACCATGCTCTTCTACTCCAGAGACATGATTACTAAGCTGAGACTCCCAATTTGTGCTGAGGGAGAGCTACATTGTCAGGGCTGCCATCTTTTGGATGAGACTGTTCAACTGAGGCCCCAATCTCCCCTTTCAAGTGGATGTAAAAAAAAAAAAATCCCATGGCACTATTTCAAAGAAGAGCAGGGGAGCGCTCTCCCTGGTGTCCTGGCCAATAATTATCCCTCAGCCAACATCCCTACAACAGATTATCTGATCACAGTTGTTTGTGGGAGCTTGCTGTGCACAAAGTGGTTGCCGCGCTTCTGATATATCAACAATGACTACACTTCAAATGTATCTTATAGGTTGTAAAGCGCTCTGGGATACCCTGAGCTCATGGAAGGTGCTATAGAAATGCAAGTTCTTTCTTTTCATGATAGAAGCAAATGTTTAATATCTCTCACACTAGCAGTTTTTCCAACATTTTAGACACAATCTTAACTTTCTTCCAGGCTCTCCAGGTAGTGCCTAGGATGTTTTCTGCTAGCAGAAAGTTCCTCCAGGCCCACAGCAGGGCTTATCTGAGGAAAAGATTCGCTGGAATGCTAAACAGGGCCACTTTCCTGTTGCTCACTTCCTGCAGCAGCAGCTCTACAGCCACATCGACAGGGCCGGTTGTTGGTTCTGGAACGCCATGCCATGACCTTGCCGATTACTCCGTTTCATGCTCAATGAATGATTTGCTGCCATTGAAAGCAAAAATCACTTTTAAGTCCCTGCTGCCCTTTAAATGGCGAGGCAAGAAATTCCACCTCCAGTCGCGTGAACCCCCTGCAAGGACAGGAAGTCGCAGAGAATAGCTCACAAGGTACAAATCCTGTGGTTTTACTGAGGAGCAATCAGGTGGCTGCCTCTACTGTGCATCAATGGGAGTTCAGTTACCAGAAAATCTGGCGTCTTGTGAGAATATTGATACCCTGTACCTAATGAGACAAGAGTCCTTGCTTGACCTCCTGTCAGAGATAGCAACTGGAACATTTAAAATCAGTGTCTTAAAGCTGACAACAAAAAACCACCATCCCCAACATTGCCCTTTCCAGTACCTCAGTGACCATGAATGCCCGATCTTTGATGTGCTGCCTGGGCCCTAAGCTCTAGAATTCCTTCCATACACTTCTCTGAATCTCTATCTCTCTCTCCTCTTTTAAGATGCTCCTTAAAACCTAAGGAGCATTTGAGTACCGTGTGCAGTATTGGTCTCCTTATTTAAAGAAGGATGTAAATGCATTAGAAGTAGTTCAGAGAAGGTTTACTAGACTACTACCAGGAATAGGCGGGTTTTCTTATGAGGAAAAGTTGGGCAGGTTAGGCTTTGCATCCACTGGAGTTTACACCATAAGACATAGCAGCAGAAGTAGGCAATTTGGCCCATCATTCAATGAGATCATGGCTGATCTGATAATCCTCAATTCCACTGTCTTGCCTTTTGCCCATAACCCTTGATTCCCTTACTGATTAAAAATCTATCTATCTCAGCCTTGAATATACTCAACGACCCAGCCTCTACAGCCCTGTGCGGTAAAGAATTCCACAGATTCACTACCCTCTGAGAGAAGAAATTCCTCCTCATCTCTGTCTTCAATATTCAGCTCCTCTATTCTTCCTGCCAACGTGCATAACCTCACATTTTCTCACATTATATTCCATCTGCCAAGTTTTTGCCCACTCACTTAACCTGTCTATATCCCTCTGTAGACTCTTTGTGTCATCCTTTCCACTTGCCTTCCCACCTATTTTTGTGTTATCCATAAACTTGGCAATAGTACATTCATTTCCCTCATTTAAGTCACTAATATTTTTGTAAATAATTGTGGCCCCAGCGCTGATCCCAGTGGCACCCCACTAGTTACAGGTTGCAATCCTGAAAATGCCCCCCTTATCCCAACTCTGTCTTCTGTTAGTTAGCCAATCCTCTATCCATGCTAACATACTACCCTCAACAACATGGACTCTGATCTTATTAAGATACCACACATAAGGCTACTTATTAAATGCCTTTTGGAAGTCCAAATATATTACATCTACTGGTTCCCCTTTATCTATTCTGCTTGTTACCTCCTCAAAGAATTCTAATAAATTTGTCAGGCATGATTTCCCCTTCATGAAGCCATGCTGACTCTGCTTGATTATATTATGTATTTTTAAATGTTCTGCTATTACATTCTTTATAATAGACTTTAACATTTTCCCGATGACAGATGTTAAGCTAACTGGCCTAAGGTTACCTGTTTTTGTCTCCCTCCCTTTTTGAAAAGGGTGTTACATGGCAGTTTTCCAATCCTCTGGGACTTTTCCAGAATCTAAGGATTCTTGGAAGATTACTACCAGCGCATCCACTATCTGTGTAGCTACTTCCTTTAATATGCTAGGATGCAACCCATCAGGTCCAGGGGACTTATAGGCCTTTAGCCCCATTAGTTTCCCTAGTACTTTATCTATAGTGATAGTTATTGTATTTATTTCCTCCCCTTTTTGCCCCTTGATTATTTAGTACTTTTGGAATGCTATTAGTGTCTTCTCCCATGAAGACTGCTGCAAAGTATTTATTCAACTCCTCTGCCATTTCCTGGTTCCCCATTATTATTTCTCCAGCCTCATTCCCTAAGGGGCCTATGTTCACTTTGACCTCTCTCTTACTTTTTATGTATTTAAAGAAGCTCTTACTGTCTGTTTTCATATTACTTGCTAGTTTACCTTCAAGGTCTATTTTCTCTCTCATTTTTTGGTCATCTTTTGTTGGTTTTTAAAACTTTCCCAATCTTCTGGCTTACCATTAATTTTTGCCACATTGTATGATTTTTCTCTCAATTTGATACTATTCTTAACTTCCTTGGTTGGTTTATCTCCTTCCTAGAATCCTCCTTCCTCACTGGGATATATCTTTGTTATGAACCATGAACTATTTTCTTAAATATCTGCCATTGTTCATAGACTGTCTTTTCTGCTAAAATCCTATCCCAGTCCACTCCAGCCAACTGTTGTTTCCGACCCAAGTTTCTCACTCTCAAACTGAATGCTAAACTCTACCATGTTATGGTCAATGTATCCTAGGGGATCTTTTACTCTTGCGATCAGTTATTAAACTTGCTTCATTACACATTAACAGATCCAAAATAGCCTGATTCCTGGTTGGATCCACAACACGTTCTAGGAAACTGTCCCGAATACACTCTATGAATTCTTGCTCGTGGCTACCTCTGCCAATTTGATTTTCCCATTCTATGTGATTAAAGTCATCCATGATTAATGTACTGCCTTTTTTACATGCCCTCAATATCTCCTGATTTATTCTGTCCTACATTTAGCTACTGTTAGGGTGCCTGTAGACTAGTCCCACCAGTATCTTCTTCCCCTTGTTATTTTTTTACTTCCTCCCAAATGGATTCTACATCTTCTGATCTGAGATCATTTCTTGCTATCGTACTCATTCTATCTCATACTAATAAACCTACACCACCACCCTTTCCTTCCTGCCTGTCCTTTCGAAAAACCACATACCTCTCAATATTTAGTTCCCAGCTTTGATCTCCTTGTAACCATGTCTCTGTAATGGCTATAAGATCATACCCATTAAGAGGTGACTTGATTGAAACCTTTAAGATCCTGAGTAGCCTTGACAGAGTGGATGTGGAGAGGATGCTCCCTGTTATGGGAGAATCTAAAACTAGGGTTCACAGTTTAAAAACAGGGGGTCGCTCATTTAAGACAGAGATGAGGAGAAATTTATTTCTGAGGGTTGAGTCTTTGGAACTCTCTTCCTCAAAAGGCAGTGGAAGCAGGGTCTTTGAATACTTTTGAGGCAGAGCTGGATAGATTCTTGATTAGCAAGTGGGTGAAAGGTTATTGGGGATAGGCAGGAGGTTACAATCAGATCAGCCATGATTTCATTAAATGGTGGAGCAGGCTTGAAGGGCTAAGTGGCCTACTCCTGCTCCTAGTTTGTATGTATGTAAGTTTTTAGTTAGCTATTCTAATATGGTTCAGTGTCAGATTTAGTTTGATTATTGCTTCTGTGAAGGGTCTGGGGATGTTTTACTGCATTAAAGCTGCCATATAAATGCAAGTTGTTTTGCTATTGCCGTATTGTGCACATCAAAAACTCCTGACAAAGTTGAAAATCAATTGAAACCAGTTTTGTTTATCTGTATGTGGTCACTACAAGTGTTGATCAGGCTGTTTCCTACAGATGGAGAGTCTAGAACTAGATCTCAGGATAAGGAGTTGACCATTTAGGACTGAGATGAGGAGGAATTTCTTCACTCAGAATCTTTGCAACCCCAGAGGGATGTGGGTGCACTGTCGTTGAGTATATTCAACTCTGAGGTCAACAGATTATTGAACACTTAGGACATCAAGGGATATGGCGATAGAGCGAGAAAGCGAGTGAGGAAGATGATCAGCCATGATCTTACTATGTGGTGGGACCAGGCTTGAGGGGCTGTTTGACTCACTCCTGATCTGTTTCTTGTGCTTTGATCTCCCCTTATCCTTTCTCTGTTCTTACTGATTTTAATGACAGCACACAAGATTCACACCTTTCCCAGTGTGCACATATCTGCACCATATTTCCAGGTTGCTCTTCCATCACATGAAGCTTCGCAATGGAAATGTCAACTCATAGGATTTACCCCAATATCTCTTTATCATACTAGCAATACTGTTAAGGGCTCTTGCTGTTCCTGGTAAAGAGCTTCACCAGTGGAGGACCAGGAAAGTAGCCAATTTAACCACTGCTACATTGACCATTGGCAGGACTAACATCTAACTCAAAGCCTCCAAATTAACCATTTTATGCAGCTGTATAATTTTTGTTGGCAACATGGAACATACGCAATTTTAAAAAAAGTATGAGAATGGATTTTATAAGTTAATTCTGATGGTCCAGGTAACCTGTTTTGCCTCTGCTCCAAAAGCCAGTGAGTGATATATGCTTCCAAACCTACGACCACTACCATCTAGAAGGACAAGGGTAGCAGATAGATGGGAACACCACCACCTGGAAGTTCCCCTCCAAGCCACTCACCATCCTGACTTGGGAATATATCTCTGTTCCTTCACTATAGCTGGGTCAAAATCCTGAAACTCCATCCCCATCAGCACTGTGGGTGTACCTACACCACATGGACTGCAGCGGTTCAAGAAGGCAGCTCACCACCATCTTCTTAAGGGCAACTAGAGATGGGCAATAAATGCTGGTCCAGCCAGTGAAGCCCATATCCCGTGAATGAATTTTAAAAATGCAAAGCTGCACGCCAGGGTGCAAAGATGAAAAATCTACCTTGTGTTCCAATTCTGTTCTATCAAGTGGTGAGAATGTTAATGTATTTTTCTGGTCAGCATTATCCACACTGCTTTTCCTTTGCTTGTTTGTCATTGTCCGTATTCTCCTTCTATTTTCTTGCACTCCCCCCACAAGCTACCTCGTCCAAAATTCGGCCATAACTGTAAGATGGTCATTGAAATTCAGGAGAGCCTTCTTTACCCAGAGACTGATGAGAATGTGGAACTCACTACCCACAGGGAGTGATTGAGGTGAATAGCGCAGACACACTTAAGGGGACAAAAACAGTTCTGAAGGAAAGTCATACGGACTTGAAACGTTAACTCTTTTTTTCTCTACAGATGCTGTTTTTCCAGCATTTTCTGTTTTTGTTTCAGATTTCCAGCATCCGCAGTATTTTGCTTTTACACTTACAGGGAAGCTGGATAAATGCCTGAGGGAGAAAGGAATAGAAGGTTTTGATAATGAAGGTGGCTCGTGTGAAGCATAAATACTGGGATAGGTTTACGTTGGGCCCAGTGGCCTGTTTCTGTGCTGCAAGTTCTATGTAATGTAATATAAATAAACTTGTGCATTCGTCAATCATAGGGTGTTAGAATAAAGCTCTTGGTGCAATTTTCTCAGCACAGAATGTCTGGCAATGTTCTGTCTTCTTGCTGAATTGATTCCAACACCTGAGTGGCTGATGCAAACCTGCATAAAGGATAAGCTTATAAAGACAGGACTCTGATCCCTCCTTGGAGAACACAACTATTGTGTCAATTCATCCCTGGCACCGTGCGCCAAGCTAGCTGCAGATAGAAACGCCTGAAGCATCTAAATGAGCTCTGTGAGGCAAACAGTCATCTTGCACATCTTGGTGATTCTGTAACCTCTTCAGTACATATCCGGATGAGAAGTTCAAAATAGCTCTGGGTGAGAGCTGCTGGATAACTTCCAGCTGACACATTTTTACAAAAAAAATGGTTTTGAGGAATAAATTAATTTTAACTCCTATTTGCCACAGTTTGTGGGGGATGATTGAAAATAAATTGCTAAGGGGGGTGGTGAAGGGATGCAGTTGGTACTAGATTTCCTTCTGAGAGCCCAACTCTTCTCAGGCAGTCCTGGAGCTTAAATTGAAAGAAACCGGGTAATGCTGAATCGCCACCCCATTAACACCTTTGGGAACAAACCAAAGTAGTATTGACCTGATGGGCAGATTCTCAACCAGGTGGGTGGAAGTGGATAGGTTGTCAATGTAGAGAATAACCCAGTTAGTTTTCTATATCAGGTCATGGAGGGAGGGCATAGGGCAGAGTACATTCTGAATTGGCTGTACTTTACCAATAGACTTTGTCCAATAGAAATTGTTGATTAGCCAGAGGCAGGCACAACGGTAATACCTTTAGCTACCTGCACTAAGTTTAGTCGAAAATCCTTGCACATGATATAGGTAAACATACTTGGCACGTGTATGTTTATTTAACAAATATTCACTACCATTCAGTATTAATGAAAGAGGAAGACTGCAGAGTTTGATTTTGTAATGCAGGCATGCATTTATCAGGTGCCATATATCTTAGTGTTGTTTCTGGTTCTTATCCAGCAGCCATGTTGACTCGCACAACGAGACTCTCCAAATCTGACCCCACCCCTCCACCTTTCCATCCAGAACATGACCGGACGTGGATTGCCCGTTGCCATGACATGTCCTGTTGGTGCCGCTATTTATTGATTCCATTTACTTTCTCCTGCTGGAGCGGTTGTTGTGATTGGTCAAGCTGACCATGCTATTTAGCTTCCCCCCGCCTCATGTTACTGGTCTTTCCATGGTGCTGAAGTTCATCAAAGTGGTCCAAAGCAGTCCAAAACTCTGCCTTAACGTCTTACCATTTCACCAAGTGCACAAAAAAAGTTAACATTCACATGTATGCACTGCGTGAGGATAAATATTGCGATCGCATGTCTAACCACAGTGTAACACAGCACAGGTAAGCTTCCTGCTACTTGTCCAGCCAGGGTCAAACTATCTGATGGAGCTTTGGTTTGTAGTGTTCTCTGGTGGTGAGTAAGAAGACTAACCCTAACTCTAATGAAACGTTAACCCTGTTTCTCTCCAAAAATGCTGCCTGACCAGCTGAGTATTTCCAACATCTTTTATTTTTATTTAACCCTAACCTCTTCAAATCCTATTGATGAGCCAGGGTGATTGATCAACATCAGTTATACCCTAGAGTACTGCAGACATACCTTGACCCAGCAATACTAAGGCTGCAATAGAGAATTAGTTCAGTTCCAAACTACCATCTCCGGGCATGCAATTTTGCAACTAGCTCAATCCTGCTGATTGCACAAGAATATATAATATTTCAGCAACTTAGAGAAGCTCAATCATCAAATGGTGCTGAATGGACCTTTTCAAAAGGACAATGTCGAGCGTGACAGAGCATTTTTCTGGTTCTGCTTTCTGCTCTCCACGGGTGTTTGTTTTTGAAAGTCTTTCTGTCCCTTTTACTCTTCTCTGGCTACTGCATCGACTCTCGTAGCTGAATTCTCAGCTGCTGGTATAAGGTTTTGGTAACCTGCCCAGGATAACAAACAGAAAACCTTTCTGTAAATTGCTCTTTCACATCTTCCAAAAGTGGTACAGCATCACAACATCAGACCTCTCTGCCTTTTGCTAAAAAAAGTGAATATATGGAGCAAAAAAATAAACAAATATATGTCATTACTATGGAATACATGGTTATAAAAGTTATACTAACCAACTCAAATAAAAACAATAAACCCAAATATTAAACTACTATTTTGTTGGTAACCTTTTTTGTTCTTGTTATTCTTCACATGTAATCTTTTTCCAACCACAAGAGCTAGCCAGCTAACCATGCTTAGTTTCCAACTGACTTGACTCCACTCAATCAGCTCCCAAGATTTTGAACAGACCTAACTGATTTAAAGTTGAATAATTGCCCGAGTTTGTTGATTTTAAAATTATATATTCAACAGCAAATGCTGCTTGTGTGTATAACTGCTGCAATAATCCAAGCCATTTGGGCTTGTTTCAATGCAGTTCAGCTCATCCCTCAAGCTTCAGAGATAACCCACAAAACTTTGCAGCATATGTGTTGAGTAGGGCTGGGGGACTTAATTCTGCATCTAGTTGGTTTTAAACTCACTTTGTGATTAAGTTAAAGGTGTTTTAACAAAGACATCTTAGCATTTATGGGTTTTCATTCCATCCTTTTAAGCCATTATTATGGAGGAGCAATATGGAATTTGACTATCATTTCAATAACAATGGACTATTCCAGCTATACCTGAATGAAGAACTTTGCCTATGTGCTGGTTACAACGAAAAGAAGATTTGCATTTCTATAGTGCCTTTCAAGACCTCGGGATGTCCCAAAGTGATTTACAGTTAATGACATATTTTTGACGTGTGGTCACTGTTGTTACGTAGGAAACAGTGCCTGGAAATACTCAGCATGTCGGGTAGCATCTGTGGAGAGCGAAACAGAGTTAACATTTCAAGTTGATGACTTTTCGACAGGGTCTGGACAGAGTTCTGCAACATCAGCTTGCTGTTCTCCCTCGGTTAATGCTATCTGACCTGCTGGGTATTTCCAGCATTTTCTGCTTTTATTTGAGTTTTCCAGTATTCACAGTTTGTGCACCGCAAGTTCCCACACAAAGCAATGTGATAACAGCCAGATAATCTGTTTTAGTGATGTTAGTTGAGGGATAAATATTGGCAAGGACACTGTGGAGAATGCCCACGCTCCTCTTTGAAATAGGGCTGTGGGATCTTTTACGTAAACCTGGGAGAACAAGTGGGGCCTTGATTTAAGACCTCATCCTAAACACAACACCTCAGCTGGAACATTGCATTCAGTTCTGGGCACCACACTTTAGGAAAGATGTGAAGGTATTAGAAAGAGTGCAGAAAATATTCATGAGAATGGTCCCAGGGCTGAGGAACTTCAGTTACGTAGATTGTAGAAGTTGGGACTGTTTTCCATGGAGAAGAGAAGCTTGAGGGGAGATTTGATAGAGGCGTTCAAAATCATGAGGGGTCTGGACAGAGTAGAAAGGGAAAAACTGTTCCCACTAGTGGAAGGATCGAGAATGAGAGGACATAGATTTAAAGTAATTGGCAAAAGAAGCAATGGTGACATGAGGAGAACGGGCACAGATACAACAGGCCGACTGGCCTCCTTCTGTGTCATAACAATTCTGCGTTTCTCTGACAGTGCAGCATTCACTCTGTGCTGCAATGGAGTGCCAATCTAGATTTTGTGTTCAAGTCTCAGGAGTGCGACTTAAACTGACACTGGTGAGAGTGCCACCCACTGAGCCACAGATGTCAGTGGATGGATAATTGCGGTTTCTATACCCTCTCAATGTTACAGGCAGTTTTCCAAGTTCCCGCTGATGTGTCAGCAACTTGTACTGAAAAAAATCACGTGATATGCATGATCGAACCTCCAATTTGCTCTCGCGATGGACTAGGCTCCCCAAAGATGTGGGAAATTTTTCCCTATAAAGTCTCTACCCAACAAAGTTAGCTATTAAAAGGCTGTATGGCTAACCAGTCCAATACTTAAGGATGAATGACAGAACCATAACATTATCTAGTGGGTAGTTAACCTTATATTTATGTAGCATGCAATTATAAATACTGATTTGCTAAATGCTCAACAATTGATAAATTAAAGAAACAACCTGCTGGGATTTTATATTATAGATATTTCATAAATGTGTATCAACAACTTGGGAGGAATAGGTTAGAATTTGTACGATAAATGGCCACCAAAGACTGAAAAGGTCACAAATAACTTGACCCCGACAAAATCTTCTGCAGAGTCCACACTGCGGGCAGGCTGCAGCTAATAGATTGTCAATTAACAGAACAGTGGATAAATGGGCTGCTGGGATGAGCACCAGAAGGCAGCTGATGGCACTGGGGAAAAGCACCAGAACTGGCTGGCGCACCAGACCTGCGATGCCTTCATCTGCAGACAACTGGTTTACAAAAAAAAAAATTAAACAATTCACTTTACCTGCAAAGTTATGGCACTTTTCAAAGCTGGAGGGGAGCCTAGCACGGGGAGAAAGAGGAAGTAAGGTCTCTCACATTCTGGCTCAACTGTTAAATGAAATATAAAGAAATTGCATCTATCCAGAGCCTTTCACAACCTCAGGATGTCCCAAATCATTTCAGAGCCAATAAAAAGACTTGTGACTGTTGAAATGTAGGAAATACAGCAGCCAATTTGCACACAGCAAGCTCCCATAAACAGCAATGTAAAATGACCTGATAATCTATTTTCGTGATCTTGGTTGAGGTATGAATATTGGTAAATCAACTGGGGAAAATTCTCCTGCTCTTCTTTGAATACTGCATGATACATTCATCTGAGAGAGCAAGTTGATGCCTTGGTTTAATGTCTCATCCAAAAGATAACACCTCAAATAGTGCAGCAATTGCTTTATATTGTGCTGGGAGTGTCAGCCTGGTTTTTGTATTCAAGTATTGAAATTGGGACATGAACTCACAATGACTCAGGTGTGAGTGCTATCAACTGAGCCGTGCCCAGCTGGTGCTCCCTTCACCCTACCTTAACCGGAACGAGCTGACATCCTTGGCAACAAGATGTCTTTCACAGAATAGACGAATGTACATTGGTGATCCACAATACCCAGTCCCATAACATTACATAGGCTCTGCTTAGGTTCCAGCAACCTCCTATTGCCTTGATCTCAGCCCTTTTGATCAAGAAGCTAGAAGGAATGTGTTCAGTAAAGGAAAGCAGAGAGGTCAGTACTGGACTCAGGCCAAGATGTATAACTGCAGTTGCTTGGTAGTGCATAACTTGAGTATTGCTGAAAAGAGAGACATGTTGAAATTTTCATCTTGCACTGATCAGGACAAGAATATCACATTTCAAATGATCACTGCAATTTAT
This sequence comes from Cetorhinus maximus, assembly GCF_964194155.1. Lineage (NCBI taxonomy): Eukaryota > Metazoa > Chordata > Chondrichthyes > Lamniformes > Cetorhinidae > Cetorhinus > Cetorhinus maximus. The sequence goes on from NC_135882.1 coordinate 4,387,397, forward strand.
ACTACAGGAGAAAAGGGTTTTGATTGATTTGCAGGTTGACTCTGGCCGCGGTGTTGCCATGGAGAAAGCAACTGGGAACAATTACACAATTGGGCTGCACTTACTGAACAATCCTGAGTGCGCTAATAGTTACATTAACAACCAATTTAAGATAATCAGTTGAGATTATAACATGGCTCTTTTATGCTTGCTGGATGCAGCATACATTCATACACAGGGACCTGTTTTCTGCAAACAAAAGGAACATGTTCAAGCCTTGTGCTTATTTTGAGTTACCCAGAAGCCTATAGAAGCTCTTATTGGGAGCCTATAGTTCTCCATTTCTTTTCTCTGTTTGAAATTTGGCATTCTTGCAGCTGTCCTGATGGGTGCAAGATGAAAAGTTTAGCAACGTGTCTCTCTTTTCAGCAGTATAATAACAGTATAGTAAACAACAACACAATAGTATAAAAATTCTGGGCTGTTCCATCAGAATGAACATAGTCGAGACTGGGGGAGAGTTTTGGGGCAGAACCAATTTCCAATGCCATTTTGCCCCTTTTTGGTCTCATTGGTAAATGTTGAGGGATGGTGGGGTGAAGGGGTTGCTTCTTCTGTCTAAATCCCCTCTATTGTTATGTCACTTTTGGACAAGGCTAGCGGGCTGCTTGGCACCAGAAATCCTGACACTTCCAATGACTATGTGGCCAATGTTAAATATACTTGACATGAGGTGGGCATGCTCAGCCTGCAATGGCTGTAAGTGGACACCTACAATGCTGTATCTAAATGGTGGCTGACTTAGGAGAGGGATCACTGTTACTGTTGAGGCACAGCAAACGAGAATGGTTTGGAGCTGACTTAACTTTTCAGCTGTAGCATTTAGGCCAACCCAATCTGTGCCCGCAACAAGCTTCTGAACTCCAAAATACCAATGGCTCTGTGAGACTGGCACAAGAAGCACCATTGGAGTTTAGAAGAATGAGCGATGAACTTATTGAAACACACAAGACCCTGAGGGGACTTGACAGGGTAGATGCTGAGAAGATGTTTCCCTTTGTGGGGGAATCTAGAAGCAGGGGGCACAGTTTCAGAATAAGGGTTCCCCCATTTCAGACACAGAGGCGAGGAGGAGTTTCTTCTCTCCAAGGTTTGTTCGTCTGTGGAATTCTCTTCCAGGGAGAGCTGTGGAGGCTGGGTCATTGAATATATTCAAGGCTGAGTTAGATAGATTATTGATTGTCAATGGTGTCAAGGGTAATGGGGGTGGTGGGGGGGGGGGGGAGGCAGGAAAGTGGAATTAAGGCCATGTCAGATCAGCCATGATCTCATATGAATGGCGGAGCAGGCTTGAGGGGCCAATTGGCCTACTCCTGCTCTTATTTCTCATATTCTTATGACTTATGTTCTTATATGGCTTATATAGGGTAAGGATAACTGGGTGTGCAAAGGTTCCACCTCCACCCAACTGCACTTCTGGTGCATTAAGCACTTCTGGAATTTAGACCCCATATTTTAAATCTGTCACGCGTCAGTCCCACCTAATATCACCCAAAATCAACCAAATCTCTGAAAATATCGTGGCACCAATTAAACTTACTGGTGTTGACATAATCGTTTTAACACCACAAAATTAAAATATTGCCTTGACATGCCGCTTGGAGTTAAAACAACAAACTTTTAGGCAACTAAGCTTAAAAAAAAATGACTCATTTTACACCCTTCGGTTTCCAAAGATTTCAGGAAGTGGTTTTTAGAAACCTGAAAATTGACAAAATGACTAGATGCATGAAAGTAAGGCATGTTTTATCATCGAGTCAACAGAATTTAGCCCAGAATGATAATGATACACATTCCTTTATGATATTTGTAAGTATATCTTCTGCCCTGGGGTTAGTTCTAGCACCATTTCACAGCTGTTTACAACACCGCAAACTTGGGTTTATACAACACTCTTAATGTAGGAAAATGTCACAGGAGTGAACGGAGACAAAAATTGAAACCATCCAAAGAAGATGTTGAGACATGATGACTAAAAACTTAGTCAAAGAGGTAGCTTTTAGAGAGGGTCAGTGGGGGGGGAGAGAGAGAGAGAGATTGAGGGAGGTAATTCCTAAATTTAGGCCTTGGCAGCTGAAGGTACAGCCACCAGTGGTGGAGTGATGGAAACCGGAATGTGCAAAAAAAGCCGGAATTGGAGGAATGCACAGTTAGTGCTTTCAGGCTGAAGGGAGCCTGCAGAGAGAGGGAGGGTCAAGGCCATGGAGAGATTTGAAAATGAGATTGCGACTTTTAAAATCAATGCTTTGGTGAAGCAGAGCCAATGTAAACTAGTGAACACAGTGGGGAATGTATTAGAGTACCAGCAGCAGACTTTTGGATGAGCTTAAATTTATCAAGGGTTCCAGCCAGAGCATTGGAATAGTCGAGTCTGGAAATGACAAAGGCATGGATTAGGGTTTGAGCACCAGATATGCTGAGGCGGGTCAGAGACTAACAATATTACTGAGGCATAAATCGGCAGTCTTGGTGATGGAGAAGATATGAGGTCAGAAGCTCAGCACAGGATTAACTAGAATGCCACATTTGCAGCCTGGTGTAGCCCGAGTCTGGGGGTGGGGTGGGGTGGTGGTTGAATTAAATGGCGTTGGTCTTCCCAATAATTGGAAGAAATTGCGGTTCATCCAGGACTGAATGTGGGACAAGCAGTCTGACAACACCGAGGCAGTGGAGGGGGTCCAGAGAGAGAGATGTTTGCTGTTTCTATTAATATTGTGTCCCAATATCAGTCCAGCCTATAGGTTCAGAACCCGTCCAGCCTAGCACACCAATATAAAACCACACAATGCAGCGGAAGCACTGTGCAACTGGAGGACACAAACAGCGAAGGAATCCCCCACCCCCCTATTTGAACAGAGCAGGAGGGGGTGGCTCTGGAAATACGTGCTGGGGCGTGTGACGTGTCGAGTTGGGAGGTTGTTGTTGTGGAAGTGGCGCCGGGTCGGGCCCGTTACTGGCAGAGAGTGACCGCGGGTCAGTGAGTACCAGAGCTCTGGCAATCTAACAGCCAGAAGTGAGTGTATGGGAACAAGCGGAGAGTCTGTTCGTGAAAGAGATACAATAAATAGTGTGATACAATGTGTAGCTTAATGATAGCGTGTGTAAGACTGATACAATGTACCTGGTTGGTGAAATGTACCTGAGAATCTGATACAGCGTTTCTGTTTGAGTGATTCCATTCGATACAATGTATCCGTGTGATACAATATCTGACACAATGTATATGTTTTTGTGTTGAATTCACGTTGCTTGATAGATATCACGGCCTGTTTTTAAAAAGAATCACCCGGCCTGTGCCAAATGCTGCCTCCGATGAAGAAGGAAAGATGATGTGTATGTGACTCAGAGGGCGGCCCACTCACCCACCTGCTGGTGCTTTTTCCAAAGCAGCCACTGCCAGAGGCCTGTTCAGATCATTTGCCTCCCACACAGTCTCTCTCTCTCACCTGGTGTTGCACTTATTTCCTGTGCTGTGGAGTGGAAGGAGGGAATTCTTTGCAAAATATCGGCCTTTTAATTCTGTTGTTATAAAGTGAATACAAGGGAATTGTTACATCTGTGTTTTGGCTCTTGTGCACCTGTGACAAAGTGTGTAATAGAGCAAAAAACGCTTTAAAAATTTAAAATTCATTCATCGGCCTAAGACTTACAAGCCCCCTGATCTCATCTTTAGATTCACCTCTTTCCTATTAAAAGCTAAATTTCACAGCTGTGCTCCAGACTTAAGACCACCCAATTGTAAAACCACAAGAGACCCTTTAAAGAACTTGTGGCTATTATAGCATCTTAACACACTCTGAATCCCAAGGTACTTGGTATTTTGATACATTATTTTGAAGTGCAATAGTCACTGTGGTATTCTGGTGAGTGCTAAATGCTAATTTGAGTAATAAATTGAATAACATGTATAAATGGTATAATGCATGTTTTGCCTCCCAAAATCACCCTCTAATTTCCAGCCTACAATCATCCTTACTTTTCTCACTCCTGTACCTGTTGTTAACTTATTATGCAGGGTAAATGTAATGCACTGGACGTAAATGTTCATTGATTATTTTCCCCTCTTTTTCACCGTCCATGATGGACATTCCATTGGTGTCATTTTCTCCTCTCAACAAAAGTCACTGCCTTTTGTTGAACGCCCAAATGAGTTCGCTGGTAATCTTCATGTCTGAACATTTTTTTAATATGTGTTCATGTTGGAATGGGGGCGTCGCTGGCTAGGCCAGCATTTATTGCCCTTGAGAGCTGAGTGGCTTGCTAGGCCATTTCAGGGGGCAGTTAAGAGTCAACCACATTGCTGTGAGCCTGGAGTCACGTGTGGGCCAGACCGGGTAAGGATGACAGATTTCCTTCCCTAAAGGGCATTAGTGAACCAGATGGGTTTTTACAGCAATCGACAATGGTTTTTAATGACTTTTAATTCCAGATTTTTTAAATTGAATTCAAATTTCACCATCTGCCATGGTAGGAGTCGAACCCAGGAGCAATACCCTGGACCTCTGGATTACTAGTACAGTGGCAATATCACTACACCACCATTTCCTCATGACCTGCGAGTTTTGATTATGAAAATCACTGCAGTCTATACATGTGACCAGTTCTGGCTTTCTCTCCACTACTTTCGTCTTTTACCCATTGTGGTTTCAGTAAACGGAGCAAGGGGGTTGAAATGTCCTTCTGCAGAAGCACACCATGGGCCATTGCCAATCAATAGTCGATTTTATGCCCACTTAATTCCCTTCCCTGTTGACTAGTGTCACCCATGGCTCAGTGGGTGACACTCTCACTTCTGAATCAGAAGGTTGTAGATTCAAGTTCCGCTCCAGAAACTTCAGCACAAAATCTAGGCTGACACTCCAGTGTGGTATTGAGGCAGTGCCGCAATGTCAGAGGTACTGTTTTTCAGATGAGGCGTCAAATTGAGGCCCCATCTGCCCTCTCGGGTGGATATAAAAGATTTCATGTCATTATTTTGAAGAAGAGCAGGGGCATTTGCACCCACCCCTTAACCCCCACTAGCAGCCTCCTGGTCAATATTTATCCCTCAATAATATCACTAGAACAGATTCTCCCACTGTTATAACATTGTTTCTGGGAGCTTGCTGTGTGTAAATGGGCAACATTACCACAGTGTCTACACTTCACACTTAATTGGCTGCAAAACATTTTGGGACCTCCTGAGGTCACGAAGGCTCAACATAAAATGCAAGTCTGTCTTTCATCAATGGAACAGAAATCTTGTGGGCTGTAAGACAGGCTGCTGACTCACTGTTTTCCCTTTTGCAGCCAGGACCCATTTCACCCCCCCCCAGATCTTCCATAAAACAAAACCTGTGGCCTCCTGCATGCCTTGTATGGACAGTGTGCCACATTTTAACAATAAACTCTTAGGTGTGGCATGTAGCTCATAGGAACAGGAGTAGGCCATTCAGCCCCTTGAGCCTGTTCTGCCATTCCAGTAGATCATAGCTGATCTGTTTCTTCACTCCACCTGCCTGCTTTGGCGCTATCTTTTATACTGTTATCTAGCAAACATCTATCAACTTTGGTTTTGAAATGTTCAGTTAAAGCCCCAGCCTCAAAAGATTTTTCGGGGAGAGAGTTCCAGATTTCCACTTCCCTTTGTGTGAAGAAGTGCTCCTGACATCACCCCTGAATGGCCTGGCTCTAATCTTAAGATTCTGCCCCCTCATTCTGGACTCCACCCACCAAAGGAAATAGTTTCTCTCTATCTACCCTGTCGAATCCTTTAATCATCTTAAACACCTCAATTAGATCACCCCTTAATATGTATTCAGCTGAACACCAGGCTGGTTTATGTAACCGGTCCTTATAATTTAACTCTTTTCACCCTGGTATCATCCTGACAAACCTGCATTGCATTCCCCCCTCCAAGGCCAACTGCGGTGCAGTGCTCAGAACTGAACACACTGCTTCAAATGAGGTTGAATTAGAACTTTATGTTACTGAAGCATAACCTCTACCTCTCTGTATTTCAGCTATTTTGAGATAAAGCCAGCATTCATTAGCCTTTTTTTTTTAAACCTCTCCCTTAGCTTCCAGTGATTTCTGTACTTGGATCCCTAAATCTCTTTGCTCTGTCACAGTTCCTGCTTCTCAGCATTTAGAAAATACTCTGATCCAACTTTTTTTTAGTCCTAGGTGGATAAACTCATTCTGTCACAGTTTGCTGACTGACTTAATCTATCAATGGCCTTTTCTGTTCCCATTTACGCTATCTGCTGTGTCACCTAACTTAGTGTCATCAGCAAACTTAGATATACAACTCTCTCTTCCTTCATCCATGTAATTTATAACCGCAGTGAAAAGCTGCAGCCCCAGTACAGATCCCTGAGGGACACCTGCCAATTTGAGTACATAACTATTAACCTTATTCTCTAATTCCCTATCCAAGCCAATAGGTTGCCTCCAATTCTATGTATCGTTGTCAACAATTTTTATATGAATTCTTGAATGCTTTCTGGAAGTACGTGTAAACAGCATCCATAGACATACTCCCTTATCATTGAAGATCATATGGAGTAATGTCCACATGTTCTTTTTATCTCTTAAAATAGAAAACATATTCTGACTGACCAATGTGTACAGGTTAATACTGTTAGCCAGATTTATTTACAGATTAGTTAGTATAAGGAAGCCACATGCTGCAGAAAAATACTGAATTGAAGAATGTTTATAGCAATTACTTTGGAATCATTCTATAATATGTTTAAATACACTGTCAGGATGTGGTCATGTGGGGTTGTTAAGTTTATTTCAAATGGTTTACTCCAGCTGCATGATGTATATTCAACTTCCATCTGTTTCACTGACACTAGATGATGACCCAGCAATGGGAGAAAGCAAGCTCCCACAATAACACTCTCTCTTGTATTGCCTTCGTTAATTCTTCAAGAGGATATTCCAGAAGATCGGGAAATGAAAGCAGTTGGTTATTACCGCACCAAATTGAGTGCTCACTCAGCCATAAAGTTATGTATGGCCCTTAGCAAGACTCCCCATCTCACCCCCACTTCCCCATGTGGAGATCCACATGAACCCCTCATGGTACAACCCTTGATGTGACCCCCTTCTCGCACAGCCCTTGGTGTGAACCACCCCTTGGATGACACTCTGCATACCCATCCCATGTGACCATTGGTGTAACCATTGTAGCAGCAACCTGTAATCCCTTGTATAGTCCTCGGTGTGAACCCCCACCTCCACCCTCAATAACCCCTGTCAATATAGCGTTCTGCTTGAAATGATAAAGCTCAATTTCTTTGATTAAAAAGCTCTGTGAAAGCACAGCTGTTCTGCTAGGACTTGCATCTGATGACCTTTTCTCGTCCTCGTTCTAGTATCACCGCTGGGATCAGCTCAGTCTGTATTGGTATCTTTCTTGTTCTGAGTTGGCTGAATGCACAGTGAACACTTTATTATGGTGCCAGCTTTGTTGTCATCTGCCAGAGAAACAGGGAGAAGCCAGTAAGTTGCGATGGATAATTAACACCCAACAGCAGAAACAGGTATGTAAACACGAATCTCATGCCATTGACATGTTTTTAAATGTGCACAATGCATAATTCACAGAAGTTTAAACACAGTCTGTAGTTAAGATAGATTTAACGCCAAATCTGCAGGTAGTGGAACACACACAATGCACAGTTCATGGGTATGAAACACAAAATTACAGTTGCCTCTTGGTTTTTGAACCAATTTAAGGTCATAAACATGTAACATTTAAGGGCATGCAACACACCAGGATTAGACATGTTTTATACGTCACAAGCTTACTCATGCTTTGAAAAAATATGCAAAAAGCCAAAGCTCCTTCTCTTGAATGACTGCAGTCATCCTGATGTTGGCATTGTTCAGAACCCTGAGGTACCTTTGGGAGTGATATTTCCTGTATCTTCTGGTCAGTACCTGCAAGATCCTCTTGAACAAGTGCAAAACTGCACCTGGGACCATGCACCATTATATCTGTCCAAAATGCACAGGTCCTTAGGTCCTTCTGTACCGTACTGGAGTGGCAGCCTAGATACTGCACTCCAGTCATGGTGTGTTATTAAGTGCTCACAAATGCACTCAGTGCTTATTGAACACTGCTCAAAATGTGCACCAAATCCCCAGCAACATAATGCCATTTACAAAAAAAGGAGCAATGCTACTCTCTCAGAAATACCCTGAGCAGAAACTGAAAACTGCCCTTAATGAAGACTCCAAATAAGCTGGGTGACAGTGTGCCTCACTTTTTATTTTCAAGTGATTCTCCCAGCTGCCCTTCCACTGACCTTGGAGTAGGAGTAGACATCCAAGATTCTGCTGTAGACTCCCATGATTTCCAGGTACTACAAGAGGGCAAGAATGAACCAAAAATGAAAGCAATGTGAATGCTTTTCTAACAGTACACATGTAGCTGGCTTTCCCATGTACCCTTACCATTATATCATTGTGGACAAGGAATTCTGTTTTGGCCAATCTTAATTCATGTGTTGAGAGAGATTCTAAAGTCTCTTTGCTGCAGCCTGTTAAATGTTTCCAGTGTTCTCGTCTGTCTATTCCATGCATCTCCTTCAATCACTGAATGATCGGTGCGTGGAATTGACCTACGGATAAAGCAGCTGAGGTAAAAGACCTGCACACGTTTAAGAGTTGGCAACGGGACTTGAGTGTCTTTTTACAATGACGAATTAAGACGGGCAGAATGGCTTTCCATAGCCAGAGCAGCTTGGGATGTTTTTCCACAGGTTAGAGATCAAATGAATCTGTGTCTTTTTAAATGTGAAATAGTTCCTGTGCTGCTGCTAAAATAACCAGCTCAGTGTTGGTATATTGTTGATCCATCTGTCATCCTCTGTTTGTTGTTAACTGTACACAGAATGTTACCTGGTCACTGTAAGTATAAAAAGAAAGAACTTGCATTCCTATAGCGCCTTTCACAACCTCAGGATGCCCCACAGAGCTTTACTGCCAATGAAGTACTTCTGGACTGTAGTCACTACTGTAATGTAGGAAACACAACTGCCAATTTGAGCACAGCAAGCTCCCACAAACAGCAAATTGTTAATGACCAGGGCCAGAAATTTCCCTCTGTCAGGGAGGTTGTGCGCGGGCTGGGGTGGGGACGGGCGCAATCCTGATCAGATCTGCGCTGCCGTTTTACGTGAGCGGGCCATTAAGGCCCGCCCAGCGTGACGCTCGTCCGGAAGCGCTGTGCGCTCCCTGTGCGGGCAGGGGGGGGTGGGGGGTGGATTCCCTGAGTGGGTTCCCTACGCATGTGCGCGAAAGAGTGCAGAGATCTCCCTGAGGCAGGGAGGTGCCTCAGGGACACTTGTTTCAGTGTTACACTTTTAAATAAAGGATTTTTAAACTTTTGAAACACATCCCCTCACGTGGCCCGTGGATAAGGTTCCATGAAAAATGCGAAGGCCGCCTGGGCTCTTTGCCTGCCCGTCAGCCTTAAGGTTGGACGAGCCGCTCATTTAATTGTTTTAATTAGTTTTTAACAGGCCTTTGACAGATCGTGTGGCCAACCCGGCTGCGCGCCCGCCAAACTGACAATCTAAAAGACGTGCAGTGATGTCGGGACGCACGTCCAACGTCACTGTGCGTCATTTTGCACGTTGGCGAGTGGGGTCTCCCCCCCCCCCCCCCCCCCCCCCCGCCACCCCTACTCACCAACAGGAAAATGCTGCCCCAGATCATTTGATTAAGTGATATTGGTTGAGGGCTAAATATCGGCCAGGGCACTGGGGAGAACTCCCCTATTCTCCTTCAAAATAGTGACGTGGGATCTTTTTCATGTAGCTGAGAAGGGTATAAAGGACCTTAGGTTAATGTCTCATCAAGAAGACAGCACCTCCGACAGTGCAGCACTCCCTCATTAGAGAACTGGTGTGTCAGCTTCGGTCTTGTGCTCCAGGCACAGTGTGTTGTTAAGTAGCCAGAAATGTCCTCTCTGCTTATTGCATCGTGAGTGAGATGCAGAAGCCCAGAGCAAATATTATTAGAAAATTTAAATTTTATAATGTCAATCAGCAGCAAGCTGGAGACCTGCTCTACAATCACCCCTTGGTACTGAAAGCCAGGACAGAAGGCTATAGCTGTCCCAGATATCAGGCCAGAACCTGGTGATTCTTAAGCTTCAGTGTTTGTTTTTAGCTAAAGCCACTGAAGCACCTTACGCTTTATGTCAAAATAGTAGTAACAGTGCATCTCTGATCATTTGGCTGTCTCATCGCAGTACCACACCCTGTGGAATTACCCTCTGCCACTTTGTAGGGTCATAAGTGTTCATTTCACATTGTGCAAAACCTCTTCAACTTTAAACCAGGAAAGTAAAAGGAGGTCGGGGGTGCTGTGAAGGAGATGGAAGATGAGGGCGTAACGGTGGGGGATGTGCAGGAGGCGGGAGATGGAGGGCGTTGATGCACATGAGGTAGAAGATGGAAGACAGGGGGGCACATACAGGAGGCAGAAGATGCTGGGGGTGGGTGGGGTAATGTACAGGAGATGGGAGACAGCGGGGGGGTGCTGTACAGGAGAGAGAAGATGGGGGCAATGTACAGGAGACTGGAGAAGGGGGGTGTTGATATACATGAGGCAGGAGATGGAAGACGGAGGGGGGGACGTAAAGGTGGTGGGAGACAAGGGGGAATGTACAGGAGGTGGGAGATGGGGAGGGATGTACAGGAGGCGGGCGACTTGGTGGGGAGGGGGGGTGGTGGGAGGGGCGGCATGTATATAAATGAGGGTGTAAAGGAGGACCCAGGAAACCATAAATGCTGCTATGTCACTGAGTGTAGATGATTGTTGAGGCCTGTGTTGAGCTTCCAGAGGTTGACATCTGTTCTGCTGTCAGTGCAGAAAGGATTCAGAGTGAGGACGAGGATGATGGAGGCAGTATGTGTGGACTTGACTTCCACTCATGCCAGGCCGTGCCAATGGTGAACAAACTGTCTAGATTTTTTGCAATATTAAATGATGTTGATGTCCAAACACGCCTCGATGCCTTACAGATTATGCAATGAATATTAGAACAAGAATTGACAACTGCCTGAAGACATGAAAAACAATGTTTTTTTTATACATGACTGCTTAGCTGATTGTACTGTAGTGTTCCAAGTATTTTTTTTAAGTAATGAAGCAGTTTAACCAGTCAAATGCTTTATGTAGGGTACAGTATTTCTCTGTTTAAATCAGTTTTGACCTTTGTTATTCATTGTCTAGACCAGTTGGTATATATGTGCTCTTACTTTATGATACACTGGATGCTATTTTGAAGATTTAATGGCCCGTAATTTCCGATCTCCGGAGGGTTGTACCTGGGAGGTACCCCTGGGGACCCCCCCCCCCCCCCAAGTCCCCTTGCAAGGGAATTGCCCAGGAAGTTGAAACTTCCAATGGACAATTACCCTGCACCAGGAATCATCTGATGCCCCGATTTAAATCGCAGATTTTGGATGGTTCCAACTGTCTTACCAGAATAGTTACCCAGGAAAAGTTAAAAGAATTAAAACCACTTCTAACCTCTGGGTAACTATAGTACTGACCATCCCCTGCTCCATGCACCCCTGACTTCTAACCATCCCCTATATCCCTTGATTCCCCGAGAAACCAAAAATCTGTCTATCACAGCCTTAAATGTATTCAATGATGGGGCATCCGCAACCCTCCAGGATAGAGAATTCCAAAGATTCACAACCTTTTGACTGGAGAAATTTCTCCCCATCTCAGTCCTACATGATTGACCCCTTATCCTGAGACTGTGCCCCCTCGTTTCGGATTTGTGCCCAAACACAGATGAAACTCTTCCCTTTTGAGTTTCATAAGATTTTCTGTATTATTTTATCTCGTTCTCCAAACATATTTTTTCCTAATAAATTGTAAGGAGTTCTTGAGTGGAAAATTGTACATTTTTGGCAAATAACTTTTTCAAGAAACTGTAGATTATTGAGCATTTCAGGTGTGTTGGATGGTTCCCAAGCCCTGAGTTTAATCACTGCAACATTGGCGGCCGTGCCTTCAGTTTCCTGGGCCCCAAGTTCTGAAATTCCCTTCCTGAACCTCTCCACCTCGCTACCTCCCTCCCTCTCTGCCCTTCTTTAAACCTACCTCTTTGACCAAGCTTTTGATCACCTGTCCTAATATCTCCTTACGATTCCACTTATCACCTTATGGGTGCGGTATAGCCACAAGTGAGCGTGTTTGGATGGTGGGCAGAATAGTTTGGTGTTTGAAAGGCTCACTGGCAAGACTCTGTGCACATCCCACTAGTTATAGTGAATCATTGTGCTTAACAAAAGTCATTATCGTCTATTTTGGATGAAAATATTTTTTAAAAAATGGAAGTCAGTCAGGCACAAAAAATTATCAAGAAGCCTGATGGAATGTTAGCCTTGAAAAGTGGAGCACTAGAACATCAAAGGAAGGAAGTGTTACAGCTATACTAAGCCCTGAAGTACTGTGTACAGTTCTGAGCACCAAACCTTAATAAGGATAAATTAACTTTGGAAGGAGTGCAATGCAGATCCACCAGAATGTTACCAGAGCTCCAAGGGCTTGATTTTGGGGAGAGTTTACATAAACCAGGTCAGTATTCCCTGGAATATAACAGGTTAAGGGGTGACTTGATTAAGCTTCTTAGACCTTTGAAAGTAATTGTTGAGGTAGATAGGGAGGAACATTTGTCATTGTTGGGGGATGGGGGGAGTCTAAAACAATGGTTCAGAACCTCCAGGCTCAGTACTGGGGAGAAGATTAGATACAGTTGGGAGAATAGTAGTGATCAGATAGCTTTTAAAGAACCTTCAACATGTCCAGTTTAATGTTTAATCCAAGCGGTTGAAAGTGGACGGACCCAAAAGTTGGGATTTTATTACAGTTTAATTCCTGGCAGTAGAAATACTTGATTTAATGTATTGGGGTCAGGAGGGCTGCAGAAAATGCAGTGTAAAATACACTGGAGAGTGTATTTAAAAAAAAAATCTCCAAACTCAAATTCCAAAATTCAGGGCAGAATTTGGAACACTTCTTCGTTCAAAGGGTGGTAGAAGTGTGGAACTCTCTCTCTCCCACAAAAAAAAACAGTAACTGCTAACTTAATAAATCATTTTAAATTTGGGATCAATAGATTTTTGCTGGACAAGGATTATGGAGCCAAGGCAGGTGGATGGAGTTAAGATACAGATTTGCCATGATGTAACTGAATGAAAGAACAGGTTTGAAGGGCTGAATGGCCTCCTTTTGTTCCTACGTGCTCACATCAGTAGAAACCAAGCTGGAGTCTCACATTATGTGAAGTGCAGTTAATCTGTGCAGAATATTTTTTGGCATCAGTTAGGTTTGCAGCTGAGAGCAGCCAATTAAGGCACATTCACTTACAATTGGGAATTAGTCATCATGGAAACAAAATTGCCTTTCAATGCTTCATTTATTTTGTGAGTCAATGCATTATAAAATGGTGAACCATAAGTAAGGAGGCAATCAGACTGCAGTGTAACAGTGCTATGAAGAAATTCTTACTTCACTGTGACTCTGAAGTTACATTATAACTCTGAATGCTGGTCCCACCCAATTCCAATCCCACTGGCGTTAGACTCCTTGAGGAACTAGTGTGATTTTTGAGGTCAAATCCAAGATAAAATGTGCGTAAGGACCCTCAGAGAGCAGGATCCTGGATAGGGGCTTTGTAGTTCTAAGTCTGGAAGTAAAAACAAGATATTGGCTGGTTGGAAATACCCTTGAAACTTCTGTAGGGCAAGAAATGATGGGAATTTATACTGATGAGTTCTGACCCAATAATGCTTCAGTAATATAACCCAGGATTCATCTCTGATGAGCAACTCCCAACTCTCAGCATCTCTGCTGCTCTTGGACCAGGGATGGTTACTTTGGAGGTGGAGGGGAGACTTGGCTTGGGCTTGGCCAAGGGATGGAAAGCCATACCGTCGATGGGTGGAAAGAGAGAACCTCTTGGGGGAGAAGATCCCGTTAGCGCAAATTGGCAGAGACAGTAGGAGACACAACCTGTTGTGCTGTGAGAAGAGGACAGTTAGGGAGAAACCGAGTAGGAGCGAGGAACTATCCAGGACTCTTTCCAAAGAGCTGTCACTAAGGCTTAGTGTGATCGTGTCATAAAACATTGACTCATGCACAGTATTACAGGAAATCTCTATGAGCGTGTGTGAGAGAGAGAGAGAGACAGACAGAGAGTGCATCCATAAACATATGTTCTGAATGTAGATAGAGAAACGATATTTGACACAAATAGCATTCATGACTAAAGCTTTTGCTGTACTTGAGAAAACCATCTTGCATTGTTTTATTCATATTGCGCACGAGGCTGCTTTGCAACTGATTTCCACATTAACATCTGCTGGGTGGGCTGTGAAAATGTTGACCTTGTGTTTATTTCTGTCCTTGTTCCTAGCTCTTGGGGAGTTACAAGGAGCACTGCACGTAACCAACCTTTGGGCTGCTGGCAAATTGCAGGAAGCAGCTGTAGAAGCGACAGAGCAGGCTCAGTACCGGGGAGAAGATTAGATACAGCTGGGAGAATAGTAGCCATCAGATACCTGTTAAAGAACCTTCGACATGTCCAATTTAATGTTTAATCCAAGTGGTTGAAGCTGGACAGACCCAAAAGTTGGGATTTTATTACAGTTTAATTCTTGGCAGTAGAAATATCTGATTTAATGTATTGGTGTTAGGAGGGCTGCAGAAAATGCAGTGTAAAATACACTGGAGAGCGTGCAAGAATACCTGGGGAGAGTGGCTGTAGCAAAATATACTGGAACGTGGCCTGTGAAAGGGGCAAGGCAAGGTTATCCACTGTCATTTGGAAGCGCTGTAGAAATGTGAGTTATGATCTTTATGCCGATTTGTGTGCTAACTGCTTTCAAAATGTTATTTTCCACCCATTTACAGGACTGCATGGTACTTTACATACAATGCCAACTTGCATTTATATAGCACCTTTACCATAGTGCACCATTATACATGTACTCTTCTTGGTTGTACAGTAGTGCAATGGTTAAATGGTTGTATGAAAAGGTAGAGAGTTAAGATACAGATCAGCCATGATTTCATTGATGGCGGGACAGGCTTGAGGGGCTGAATGGCCAAATGTTCCCATTTCCCTGCTCTGTTGCACCCA
The DNA here is from genome assembly GCF_964194155.1 of Cetorhinus maximus. Classification (NCBI taxonomy): domain Eukaryota; kingdom Metazoa; phylum Chordata; class Chondrichthyes; order Lamniformes; family Cetorhinidae; genus Cetorhinus; species Cetorhinus maximus. The sequence goes on from NC_135882.1 coordinate 4,402,602, forward strand.
CTGTGTGTTACCTTCTGAGGGGGCATGTAGAAACAACTCAATAGAGGCCTTTAAAATTATGAAAGGTTTTGATAGAGTAGACACAGAGAGAAAAATCATTCCCACTTGTGGGGAGGAGCAAAACAAGAGACCATCCCATACAGGAGATATAATAAATAACAAGGAGTGAATTCAGAAAAAAGGCTTACTTATCCAAAGTGGTGAGAATGTAGAGCTCACTACCACAGGGAGTAATAGTGGTGAATAATATAGATGCATTTAAGGGGAAGTTGGATAAACCTAAAAGGGAGAAGGGAATAGAGGGTTACGCTGATAGGATTAGATGAGGAAAGATGGGAGGAGACTTGAGTGGAGCATAAAAGCCAGTATGGACTGAACGGCCTGTTTCCATGCAACTCGATGCTTATTAATAATTGGAATCGACAATATTCTTATTTTCTAGTTCCTTTCAAATGACAAAGAATTCATTCTTTTTTTAAAAAAAATCTTGAGCACAGTTTTCTTCCTAGTTTGGAATAACTGTATGCTAAGAAGGGCAGATATATTGAGTTACCTATTTATTTGTTGTTCATTACACTCCTGCACCAAGCTGGCTTTTGCTTAGGTTACTTAAAGTGGAAGAGTGCTGTAGGAGCAAGTGCCAGTGCAACATATTGCCTCCCAGCTACAGAGGAGGAAGGGCCAGTGGGGGGAGATAAGGACATGAGAAATAGGAGCAACAGTAGGCTATTTGGCCCCTCCAGCCTCCTCTGCCTTTTAATAAGATCATGGCTGAATTTCTACCTCTATTCCACTTTCCCGTCCATTGCCATATCCATCTTAGTGGCCAAAAATCTATCAATCTTAGCCCTGGGTAAACTCGTTGACTGAGCATCCACAGCTCTCTGGGGTAGAGAATTCCAATGATTGCTGTTGGGAGAGGCCAGCCATTGTCCACTTACTGTCATCCTGATAAGCACACAAGGGGCATGATTAGCATCCTCCTTGTTACTGGATACAGGTCTTGGAGCTGTCAGTGATGCAAGCAAGAGTTCAGCACTAGGCTCTGGGAAAGGGACCCAGGGTCTGATTGGTACTGAGCTAGTAGCTGATGGACCGGCCACCTGCATTAGTTGGATGGCTCTTTTCCATGTGGTGTTGCAATTGTTCTCTCCTCCAAGGCAACCTGCTGGACAAGAAAGATTTGTCTTAGCCAAGTGCTCCTCGTTCTGTTTTCCTGTACGGCCACCCACTTTGCACTTGTAAACCTGAGCTCACGCAAAACCCTGTTGCCTGTACCCTAACTCGCACTGAGTCCCGTCAATCCATCGCTCTTTATGCTCGCTCCTAGTCTGGCAACACCTTGATTTTAAAAATTCTCATTCTTGTCCTCTAATGCCTTCACCCCACCCTATCTCTGAAACCCTCCAGGATTTTTGTGCTGCTTCAATTCTGGTTTTTTTTGAATGTCCCTGTTTCACTGTTGGCAGCTATGCCTTCAACAGCCTGGGCCCTAAACTCTGGAATGGGCTCCCCAAACCTCCCTGCCTCTCTACCTCTCTTTCCTCTTTTAAGATGTGACTTAAAACCTATCTCTTTGTCACCCGTCAATAATCGGACCACAAGAAAAGTTACAGCGCAGAAGGAAGCCATTCAGCCCATCATGTGTGTGTCAGCCGGGGAAAAAAAAACTAGCTGCCCATTTTGATCCCACCTTCCAACACCCGGTTCATAGCCTTGCAGGTTACAGCACCTAAGTTGCAGATCCAGGTGCTTTTTAAATGAGTTGAGGGTTTCTGCTGTTGCCACCAAACCAGGCAGCGAATTCCAAACACCTATCAGCTTCTGGGTAAAGAAGTTTTTCCTCATGTCCCCTCTAATCCTTCTACCAATCACCTTCAATCTGTGCCCCCTGGTTATTGATGAGAAACAGGGAATTCCTGTCTACTCTATCTAAGCCCCTCATAATTTTATACACCTCAATCAGGTCACCTCTCAGCCTGCTCGGTACCAAGGAAAACAACCCCAGCCTATCCAATCTTTCCTCATAGTCCTGGCAACATTCATGAAAATCTCTTTTGTACCCTCTCCAGAGTAATTATGTCCTTCCTGTAATGTGGTGACCAGAACTGTGTTCACAATTCCAGCTGTGACCTAACCAGCATTTTATACAGTTCCATCATTATAACCCTGCATTTGTATTCTATACCTCATCCCATAAAGGAAAGCATTTCATATGATTTCTTTACCACCTTATCCACCTGTCCTGCCACCTTCAAGGACCTGTGAACATGCACACCAAGGTCTCTCTCCTCCTCTACCCTTCCCATTATCCTCCCATTAATTGTGTATTCACTAACTTTGTTTGCCCTCCCCAAATGCATTACCTCATTCTTCTCTGGATTGAATTCCATCTGCCACTTTTCCACTCTTCTTCCATAGCAACGCTTCTGTCTTGCTGCCAAATCTGGGCTCCCGGTGGTTCCAGCCTGCTCTGCTAGACCTGTCTTCTGTAGAAGATCACACCTCACAATACTTCAATTTTGTGGAATTACCTGTTGCTGTTCTTAAGTTCATGCTGAAGCCGGTTTTTGTGCCAGATGTTGCATTGATCATGAACCGTTTCAACTCAGACAACCTCATGCATGTCTTTCATGATGACCTCCTCCCAATCTACTCAACCAAGCCATTGATGTCATTCTGGAGGCAACAGCTATCCTAATACGTCCTCATCTGGCTTGGGTCAAATTTTGTTAATGTCCCTGTGAATTGCCTTGGAACATTTCACTATATTAAAGGTGCTACATAAATGCAAGTTTTATTGCCAGTAGTTCCTCTCGTAGTGAGGCTGTAACACAATTTCTCAATGTTCTTGATTAGAAGTAACTCCCTGATAATACTATCTTGTTCTTTTTTAAGAATCCTCACTTCTGCCTTGGTTGAAGGAGCTCTCATCGCCATCTCCTCACTGAAATGCATTCATCCCTACATGCATAGACCAAATTGCAGGATGAGCATAGCAGTTATTTTCAACGCTCTGCTTGTGTCCATCCTGGCGGCCGTGTTGTGGAAGTACGTTAAGTTGTGGGAACATGCCGTGTCCATTGAGGAAGAGTTGATGCTGTCCCGGCAGACCCAAGAGCTGTCCCAAGTCAGGATTGACTACCATGTTGCCTTGCAAGCCCTGATGGAAGATGGTACCAGGATGGTTTGCACAGGAAGAATGCATACTGAGAGGATCTGCCGCTTTGAGTCCCTCTGCTACTCCACCGAGGCTGAGGAGTTTGTCTTCTTCCATAGCAACGCTTCTGTCTTGCTGCCGAATCTGGGCTCCCGGCGGTTCCAGCCTGCGCTGCTAGACCTGTCTTCTGTAGAAGATCACACCTCACAATACTTCAATTTTGTGGAATTACCTGTTGCTGCTCTTAAGTTCATGCCGAAGCCGGTTTTTGTGCCAGATGTTGCATTGATCATGAACCGTTTCAACTCAGACAACCTCATGCATGTCTTTCATGACGACCTCCTCCCAATCTACTACACCATGCAACAGTTTCCAGACTTGGACGCAGACTCGCGGTTGGTGTTTATGGAAGGCTGGAATGAAGGGTTGCACTTTGATCTCTACAAATTACTCAGCAACAAGCAGCCCCTTCTGAGGGATCAACTGAAAGGCCTCGGCAAGTTGCTTTGCTTTACGAAGTCTTACGTTGGGTTGTCAAAAATGACAACTTGGTATCAGTATGGGTTCATCCAACCTCAGGGACCAAAAGCAAATATATTGGTATCTGGGAATGAAATTAGGCAATTCACACACTTCCTCGTGGAAAAGCTAAACGCAACCACAGAGTCCGGTGGTGAAGGGTACATTGTGGTGTTCAGTCGCACAGTTAATCGGTTAATTCTGAATGAAGCAGAATTGATCTTGGGCTTTGCGCAGGAATTTCAGATGAAGGCTATTGTGGTGTCTCTGGATGATTATTCCTTTGGAGAGCTCGTGGGACTGATTAGTGGAGCCTCCATGCTGGTCAGCATGCATGGATCCCAGCTGGTGATGGCGCTCTTTCTGCCCCCAGGTGCTGTGGTTGTCGAACTCTTCCCTTACGCTGTTAATCCAGAACATTACACGCCTTACAAAATGCTGGCATCTCTCCCAGGCATGGACCTGCAGTATGTTGCTTGGCAGAATACTAAGGAGGAGAATACGGTTGCTTATCCCAAAAGGCCATGGGAACAAGGCGGAATTGCTCATCTCGATAAAGCTGAACAAGAGCGTATAATAAAGAGCAAAGAGGTCCCTCGCCATCTGTGCTGCCGAAATCCTGAGTGGCTGTTTCGTATTTATCAGGACACCCTTGTGGATATCCCCTCACTGATGAGCGCCATTCATCAGTCAGTGAAATCCAAACTTCCTCTCAGAAAGGTTAAGTCAAACAGCGTAATATACCCTGGAAAGGTGAGAGATTCCAAGTGCCAAACCTCTGTTCAGAGCGCCAAAGTGGCAAAGTTGTCCATTTCTTGGCAAGTACCTTGGAATCTGAAATACTTAAAGGTAAAAGAGGTGAAGTATGAGGTGTGGATACAGGAACAGGGCGAGAACACTTACATGCCTTACATCTTGCCTTACCAGAACTACACATTCATGGAAAACATTAAACCGTTTACAACCTATCTGGTTTGGATAAGGTGCATCTTTAATAAAAACCTTCTTGGCCCATTTGCAGAGGCACTGACTTGCAACACATAAAGCAAGATTGCTGGACAGATGAGAAGAAACATCCTGTACTTCAATAAGTTGTGTGGCTTGAAAATGTGTAATTCAATATTTGTTTAGCCCCTGTAGCTGAAAATATTTGTAGTGAGTAATGGGACAGATCTTAAATAATGGGTTGTTTTGGGGCTTTTGTGCACAGTTGAGTGAGCCTGTCGTGAAGTGCTGACCTGATGTAAAGAGGTACAGGTTCAAAGCCAATTGAGATGTGGTTGAAATGAAGCTCACCTTCATTGTGATGAATCGCGGCTAAAATTAATAATGTCGTTTTGGACTGGTTCTTAACACAGTGGTTGGATAAAACCGCCGGAGTATCTCAAATCACAAGTTCAGTATCTGAGTAAGGGTGGTATCATTGGCTATGGCAGCATGTGAGACGGAGAGAATGTGAATGGGTTCGTAATGAAGACAATTTTGGGGTTTTGAAGCAAAAACAGTTAGCTTGCTCATATCATATGTGCAACTTAGTCAATTCTGAAGTGAAGAAACCAACCAAAGCTTCGCCAACAAATGTAATGAGCTGTGACTGCTGAGAATTTCACACAGGTCTGCTGCGATCTAATGCATAAAATAATACATAAGGGTTGTAGATCGGCTAAAGTGAACCTGCTTGGTTTGGTAAAATGTTTGCGTTTCTTTTAAAGTTCTTTTTCCTCTATCAGAAGAGCCTGCCCCTCTCCAACTGGAAATGACTTCATTACACTTGCTGAATTGCAGAGTGGTGAAGAGCATCCATCCCATCACTGTCCCTGCACAAAATATAATAACCACAACTCCCTCCAGACGCTAAAGACTTGTTCCTGTATGGGCTTTCTGTTCCCCATTTCCACAAGTTGTTTTTTTCTCAGATATTGATGAACCTTTGCTGAAGAAATCTGACCAGGTGCTGACTTACTTCAGTTCCCCTCACTGTGAATCGATTCCCCGATTCTGCAATCCTGTATATGATTTTAGAAAAGTAAACTTACCTGATTCTAAATTAAGATCTTAAAAATCTTCTTTCCCTCCATCTCTTTTCAGAAACAAAAATGCCCCGAGTACACAGCTGAAGCTTAATGTACTAAATTCTACTACTCATCTTCTTCATTGGCTGAACCTCTCTATTAATGTGATGCTCCAGATATGGTCCCACCAATGGCCAATTACAACCTTAAAATCTCCCCTTGACTTATATATTATAATCTTGCCTCGTGTTTACAATTGTGTCCTTATTTGCAACAACTTTATTGGATTAAATGTAACAGTAGATTTAACAGGTTTGCGCTCCCAGTGGAAAGCATGGGGCATTGACCATTCAATCCAGCACAGGTACGATGGGCTGAATGGCCTCCTTCTGTGCTGCATCATTCTGTGATTCTAATTAAAGTTGACGGGACAGAATGTCTTGCAGGTCCTGTTCCCCTCAGTTCCCAAATGGCCTGTACTTTTTGTGCTAACCTTTTAAGTCAGGAAGCTGTGAGCCTTGAAGGTTATAGTGTTCCTACGATATTGCTGCTATCATCCTTCTCATTGATGGGGTTTATGTGATTGGGCTATGCTGTTGGATTAAATTTGGTGAGTTTCTGCACTTCTTCAGGTGAATGGTGCATACTGAAACCACATTGTGCCAGTGCTGGAATTGGTGGATGTTGAGTTCAGGTGTAGAGGCGTCAATCTGGCAGACTGTTTTGCTGTCCATGATGCTGAGCATAGTGAATCATTTTCAGGTGACTATTCCATCACCTTCTTGACTTGAGGTTTGCAGATGGTGGAGAGGCATTGAGAGATCAAAGAGTGAGTCACTTGTCATAGAATATCCAGTGTTTGATTTTGAAGCCACAGATACACTTGCTCCAGTTCAGCTTCTGGTCAAGATGTCAACAGTGGAGCACTCTGCAATGTTGAGGTCATTGAAGGTCAGGGATGGGTGGCTGAGTTTTCCTTGGAGACAGTCATTGCTCGGCACTTGTGAGATATAATTTACTCCTCCATAATTTGTAACTACCTTGGTTTAACGCAGAAGCTGAGTAATGGAATCTGCTTTATTGGAATTGGTAACTCGCGTTGAAGGAACACGAAAAGAACAGGCAGCCGGTTATGAATAATCAAACAAAAATTGCTGGAAAAACTCAGCAGGTCTGACAGCATCTGTGGAGAGAAGGACAGAGTTAACATTTCAAGTCCAGATGACTCTTCTTCAGAACTAAAGAGAAGTAGAAATGTGGAGAAATATATGCTATATAAGGGGGGTTGGGTGGGACAGATGTAGCTGGATAGAAGGCCACTGATAGGTGGAGGGCAATTTCCAGCAATTTTTGTTTTTGTTTCAGAGTTCCAGCATCTGCAGTATTTTGCTTTTATCTGATATGAATAATCAAAGTTGTTTTATTTTGAAAATCAAGGGAATGTGAAATAAAGAGAAAAGAACTGCCAGTGCTCAAGCTGTTGAATGGGATTGCAGTGCTGTTTAAAACAGGAGCAGGCTGCCAACACCTGTAACAACAGGTTAGCATATTGGGTAGAGACCTTTTGTCAACACAGACATTGCAGCCTCAGTGCTGCTGAATGGCAATTTTCTAGTGTGACTTGCTTATGACGAGGATTGAGTTGCATGAATGACTTTTATTGAATGTGAACAGTGCCGAATAACATCAATTACAATAGATGAATAACGAAAACACTTGCCTTTTATGTAGCATCTTTCACAACCTCGGGATGTCCCAAAGTGTTTTACAGTCAAACTGCACCTGGATAGTAGTGAAAAAGTGCAAACTGCTCTGGGTGGCAGGATGGACCGACGAACAATTGCATGAGCTTTACATCAATAAGTGGGATAAACGTAAAAACAAGTATCAAAAAAAACAAACACTTCAATCTTGGGACCCAAGCAAAAGTGTAATAATGTAATAGTGTATTGTACAAACTAAGTGTAAGATGGCTGTATTGTGAATGTTTTGAAGTGTCTTTAATATTCGTCTGGTTTTTAATCTACGTGCTGTACTTTATTTGGATCAGGGAATATTGACTATTTATCAATGAATAATTAATTGTATTGTTGACCAGGGTGTCGTGAATTGTACAGAAAAAAAATATGCTGCTTTAATTCTGGCGTTGCGGGTTATTTAATACTGTGTCCCAGTGTGCATTTTTGTTTGAGCAGAATTTGATCCAAAGGCCATGTTTTTTTAGTGTTAATGTAAATCTGTGTGGCATTTCTGTACTTTGGAAATTAAATATAGGATTAGCAGATTCAAGTTTCTCCTCTGCATTCTGTTCTATATTTCATCTGATCTTTTTAACCTGCACATTCACTTGAAATCATGAAATTGAAATATATGTTCCAAAAAGAAACTGACAAAATTCTCCAAACGTGTAATTACTCATTTATGATTTAATAATTTGGCGAATGAGAGAACCCCCCTCCCTCCTCACCCCAGTTAGTTCCTGTTACTCCCCCCTCCCTATCTCTGTTAAACCCCCTTCACCCCTACAACCCTCCAAGATCCCTGTGCTCCTCCAATTCTGGCCTTCTGTGTGCATCCCTCCCTTTTTAAATGGTCCACCATTGGCAGCCATGTCTTCATTTGCCTGTGTCCTTTTAGCTTTAGAATTCCCTCCCTAAACTCTCTGCCTCTTCATCTCTCTCTCTCTCTCTTCCTTTAAGATGCTTCTTAAAACCTACTGCTTTGACCAAGCCTTTGGTCGCCTGTCCTAGCAGCTCCTTATGTGGCTTAATGTCAAATTTTGCTTGATAATCACTCCTATGAAATGTTTTGGGACATTTATTTTGTTAAAGGATGTCTTGAGGTGCAGTAAAAAGTGTCCCTGCCTCTGAACTTGAAGCTCTGGGTTAGAGTCCCATCCCAGGACTTGATGACCAAGGACAGTGTGTTCAGAATGCTATGCAGCCAAACAGGTTAAGTATCAACCTGCAAATCCTTCCAACACACCAATGGCAGGCATTAAGAGCAGGAGAGATTCCTGGACAGCCATGTCATGGAAAGAAAGTTGGGAATCACCACTATCTATCCATAGCTTCAGACTGCGACATGCATGTGAAAATGCATTTTGCCACAGCAACTCTGACGCCTTGAGTGAACTGTAACACACCACCAACTCTGTGTTAAAGGCACTACATAAATGCGAGTTGTTGTTGTTATTGTCATGATCTTGCTGAATGCTTATGGATACTTGCCCGATAGTAATGGCAGTTCTCAACTGTATCACAAACAAAATAAATCTTTTAAACCAGAGGTTTAGTCCATCTATTTTGCTGTTATAATTCACACTCGGGTTTGTTTCACTCAGCCCCAGCAAACCGAAGGGTAGTTGTTGTGCTGACAGTATGAACACAATGACACCAGACATTAAAGCAAACATTGTCCTTGCTTTCTGCTCCATTTAGCTTGGTATGTTGTCAAAACTGCAGAGCATCCCTTGGACCTTTTTGTCTACTTTGTGAAGTTGTGCAGAAGACAAGGCTGAAGTATTTGTGATCGCCTTCAGCCAGAAGTACCAAGCGGATGGTCCTCCTTGCTGTTCCCTCTAAGGTCCCCGCTGCGCTATCGCTGATTCAGGTAATTCCATTCACTCCATGGTTATGTAGAGATACAGAGCACAAAAGCAAGGAAGTTATGTTAACCCTTTATTGGTTTGGCCTCAGCTGGAATTTTTTTTTTCAAGTCTGGGCACCACACTGTTTAGGAGGAATGTCAAGGCCTTGGAGAGGGTACAGCAGAGTTTTGCTTGAATGGTACCAGGGATGAGGGACTTCAGTGATGTGGAGCGACTGGAGAAGCTGGGGTTGTTCTCCTTGGAGCCGTGAAGATTTAATGCAGGTGTTCAAAATTATGAAAGGTTTTGATAAGGTAAATGGGGAGAAATTGTTTCCACTGGAAGGTGGTTTGGTAACCAGAGGACACAGATTTAAGGGTGAAGCATCATCTTAAACCCCCAGAAGGACAAGGGCAGCAGATGTATGGGAACACCGCCACCCACAAGTTCCCCTCCAAGCCACACGCCACATTCTGACATCGCTGGTCCTTCATCATTGCCGGATAGAAATCCTGGAACTCCCTAACAGCATTTTGGGCATTCCTACACCACATGGACTGCAGCAGTTCAAGAAGGTGGCTCACCACCACCTTCTCAAAGGCAATTAGGGATGAGAAATAAATGCTGGCCTAGCCAGCAATGCCCACATCCCATGAAATAAAAATAAAAAAATCCATGCTGTGTCCAGTTTGTTAAGGTGATACTAAGTTAGGAGGCGTAGTGCATTGTGCAAATGAGAGTACCAAGATACAAAGGAGCATAGACAGACTGTTAGAATTCTTTGAGGAGGTAATGAGTAGGCTAGACAAAGGAGAGCCAATGGATGTTATCTACTTGGACTTCCAGAAGGCCTTTGACAAGGTGCCGCACAGGAGGCTGCTCAGTAAGATAAGAGCCCATGGTGTTAGAGGCAAGGTACTAGCATGGATAGAAGATTGGCTGTCTGGTAGGAGGCAGAGAGTGGGGATAAGGGGGTCCTTCTCAGGATGGCGGCCGGTGACTAGTGGAGTTCCGCAGGGGTCAGTGTTGGGACTACAACTTTTCACTTTATACATTAATGATCTAGATGAAGGAACTGAGGGCATCCTGGCTAAGTTTGCAGATGATACAAAGATAGGTGGAGGGACAGGTAGTATTGAGGAGGCGGGGAGGCTGCAGAAGGATTTGGACAGGTTAGGAGAATGGGCAAAGAAGTGGCAGATGGAATACAACGTGGTGAAGTGTGAGGTCATGCACTTTGGTAGGAAGAATAGAGGCATAGACTATTTTCTAAATGGGGAGAGAATTCAGAAATCTGGAGTGCAAAGGGACTTGGGAGTCCTAGTCCAGGATTCTCTTAAGGTTAACTTGCAGGTTGAGTCAGTAGTTAGGAAGGCAAATGCAATGTTGGCATTTATTTCGAGAAGACTAGAATATTAAAGCATGGATGTGCTGCTGAGGCTTTATAAGGCTCTGGTCAGACCACATTTAGAATATTGTGAGAAATATTGGGCCCCGTATCTCAGGAAGGATGTGCTGGCCCTGGAGAGGGTCCAGAGGAGGTTCACGAGAATGATCCCAGGAATGAAAGGCTTAACATATGAGGAACGTTTGAGGACTCTGGGTCTATACTCGATGGAGTTTAGAAGGATGAGGGGGGATCTGATTGAAACTTACAGAATACTGAAAGGCCTGGATAGAGTGGACGTGGGGAAGATGTTTCCATTGGTAGGAGAGACTAGGACCTGAGGGCACAGCCTCAGAGTAAAGGGAAGACCTTTTAGAACAGGGATGAGGAGAAACTTCTTTAGCCAGAGAGTGGTGAATCTATGGAATTCATTGCCACAGAAGGCTGTGGAGGCCAGGTCATTGAGTGTATTTAAGACCGAGATAGATAGGTTGTTGATTGGTAAGGGGATCAAAGGTTACGGGGAGAAGGCGGGAGAATGGGGTTGAGAAACTTCTCAGCCATGATGGAATGGCAGAGCAGACTCGATGGGCCGAATGGCCTAATTTCTGCTCCTATGTCTTATGGTCTCATGGACTGAGTGAGTGGGCAGGACTGTAACAGATGCTGTTCAATTTAGGGAAGTGTGAGGTCACCTATTCTGGACCTGAGAAAGACAAATTAGAATAATTTCTTAAATAAAAGTAGAAAAAGCTGGAAATATTAAGCAGGTCAGGCAGCATCTGTGGAGAATGAAATAGAGTTAACATTTCAGGTATAAGGCTAAGGGTGGTTTAATTGAGTTCTTTACAATGATTAAGGGATTAGATAGGTGAACACAGAAACTCTCTGGTAGCTGAGTCCAGAACAAGAGGCCGTAATCTTCAAATTAGACTTTGGACATTTGAAAGTGAAATCAAGAAACCTTTTTGTCCACACAAAGGTTGGGGAAATCTGGAACACTCTGATCCCTCAAAAGATATGGATTTGGGGTCAAAAAGACCAGCTAAGTGGAGTTGAGGTACAAATCAGCTATGATTTAATAGACGAGTGGAATTGACTCGAAAGAGTTGGATGGCTTCCTCCAGTTCCCATGTTACTATGTTGCTACATGGTTCAGTCTAAGTGGTTGCAGAACCATGCTGTTGCTTGCCCTGCGCACACTTGCCCGAGATTCTCTTTAGGGGGTACGCATTGCAAAGGATCTCTGGGAACAATAAATTGCCACTCAAAAGCCTACAAAATGTTTGAGAGCAGCTGCAGGTGTAAAGAATGGGCAAACGCCGTTCCTTTGCCACTGACTGCAAATTCGGAAGGTGGAGGTCACGTGTCGGTGCAGACTCGATGGGCCGAAGGGCCTCTTCTGCACTGTGTGGTTCTGTAACAATGATAAAGCAACCCAGTCAATCTGCATTCCCAAAGGCCGTGTGACATTCAAAATAATTCTTACTTTCAAATAGGGCACGACTCAGGCCGGACATAATGTGCACGAGACTGCAGAACCCCTAGGCTGAAATTGCACTAAGTGTTATTGGCACATGGATGTGTCGATATGTCCCTAGGAAAATTCTTTTGTCTGTTGCATCAATAAAGGCCTGAAACCCAGACTATAAGCTAATGTAATACAGTAACATTATGTCCCAATGGTAGCATAATTCTCTTTATACTCCATGCTGGAAACATGCTACGTGGATAATCCATTTGACTGTGACACCTTTTCTAAAATAGGCAGATTCTGGACAGATATCCAGGTCGTCTTTCATGCAAATACTAAGTCGTCTTGTAATTGTCTTTCTCTGGTTTGTATTTATATGTCTTTGACATATACATGCACCTGTAAACCTACGAGTTACATATGTCCATGACAGAGAATTATAAAATGCTGAAAGTAGAGCATCCCCCAAGGATGTTTCCCCTTGTGCTTTATTTCTGTCACATCATTTTTGATGCTGATTCCTGTATCTGTACGTATGCATTGAGGGGTGTCTGTATCAGATGACAGTCTCTTACTAGATACTGCTATTCCTTCATCTCAAGGTTATTTTCTGCAAGGTTAAGCTAGCAGATGTGATCTAGTGCAGCAGTTTCAGCTCACGCTGAGACACTTCTATTAAAGGCCTGTCTCTTCCTTTCTGACTCATTGTAAACAAAACCCTTTTCTTTTCCCAGCCCTTATCTGTTTGCTTGGCAGGCTTGTCAGAGTGGAACATGTGCACATAGCTGACAATGTGGCTCCTCTTAATGAAAAGCACTCGGAGCAAGGCAGCTTTTTGATGACAAGCCCAGTGCGGAAATGGTGGTCGAGGCGATATACGTTTCACTTCTCTCCCCATGTCACTAAAAAGCTTTACGTGGTTCACTATTCACGGGGCAAGACATGACTTACAATTCATCTCACCTGATAACCCACGCCTTCCTGAAACGCTGCACTACAATAATGACGAGCATTGATTTGGCATCATTTGTAGTAAAGCATCCCAATGCATTAGCAAACAAAATTTGCCACAGAACAAGATATTAGGGCAGGTCACTAAAAGCTTGGTCAAAGGGGTAGGTTTTAAGGAGCGTCTTGAAGGAGGAGAGGTAGAAGTCACAGAGGTTTAGGTAGGGAATTCCAGAGCTTGGGGCCTAAGCAGCTGTTGGCACAGTCGCCAATGGTGGAACATTTGAAATTGGGGATGCTTGAGGCCAGAATTGGAAGAGTGTGGGAATCTCATAGGCTTGCAGGCTACTTGTGTAATTTAGAAAATAAATCAGTTTCTACCTCCACATCTAATAATTTACCATTTCTTAATAGTTTTCAATTTTATTGAGTCAGTCCATAAGTGGATAACTAATGTTGTTGCTAACAAATAGGACTGGTTGATAAGAGATTGTAAGATTCCATTGTGTTTAGATTCGTCAAGGACAGTCAAGAGGCCAGAATTGGAGAAGCGCAGGTATCTTGGAGGGTTGTAGGGTGGGAGGAGATTTTGGAGCAAGAAATATCATTTTAAACCATTTTAGAGCCAAAATCACCTTGCAAAGCAATCAAAATCAAGTTCCTGGAGATCGCAGTAACCACAAGGTACGAATGCAAGCCCCACCAAACTTCTGAGGCAATGATACTAACCGCAGAGTAAAACCCACCCATTTCCTTTTTTTGAGCAGCTAGTGCATACAGGGAAATGCTAGTCTGTAAATGGGTGTAAGAACTTAAGGTACAAACAACAGAGAGCTGAGAAGAGCTTGAATGGGAAGAAGTGTAAATATAAGGATGTATGCACAAGTGAAGATAAAAGATCAAAACCGCTGATAAATGATGAAACCACAATGTAGTGATACATGAAAAGACCGAGTGAAAACTAATTTATTTTTTGAGTCCCAGGATAATTATTTTGAGGTGTCAGCTGAGGATTGCGCTCTTGCCACGGAGTCAGAAGGTTGTGGATTCATGCCCCCACTCTAGCAACATGAGCACATAATTCAGGCTGACTCTCCAGTGCAGTGCTGAATTCCAAAAATTCAGTTGGTGAAGGAGAGAACTGGATGCAAAACTTTACACAATTTTGTATTTATTTAGAGAGTTACACATTATGAGCACATACCTCCTAACCCAACAACAGTTTTAGCCTATTTCAATTTATTTGGGTTCAAGTGAATCGGCCATTAATGCCCACCAACTGCATACAATTAAACACAATCTATGTACAATTAACATGCAATAGAGAGGGAGTGCTGCACTGTTGGGGGTGCATTTTTCAGATAAGACTTTAAACCACGCCCTTCCCCACCGCTGCCCCCTCAGGTAGATGGAAAAGATCTCGGCTACTATTTCAAAGAAGATCAGGGGAGTTCTCATTGGTGTCTTGGCCAATGTTTATCCCGCAATGGCCATCACTAACAGATTTATTTTTATTCATTCACGGGGCGTGGCTAGGGTAGCATTTATTGCACATTCCTAATTTCCCTTGAGAAGATGGTGGTGAGCCTCTTGTCAGCCCAAGCCTCAATGTTGTCCAGGTCTTGCTGCATTTGGACATTGACTGCTTCAGTATCTGAGGAGTTGTGAATGGTGCTGAACATTGTGCAATCATCAGCGAACATCCCCACTTCTGACCTTATGATGGAAGGAAGGTCTTCGATGAAGCAGCTGAAGATGGTTGGGCCTAGGACACTCCTCTGAGGAACTCCTGTAGTGACATCCTGGAGCTGAGATGATTGGCCTCCAACAACTGCAGCCATCTTCCTTTGTGCTAGGTATGACTCCAACCAGTGGAGAGTTTTCCCCTTGATTCCCATTTCTCCAGTTTTGCTTGGGCTCCTTGATGCCACACTCTGTCAAATGCTGCCTTGATGTCAAGGACAGTCACTCTCATCTCACCTCACCTCAGGAGTTCAGCTCTTTTGTCCATGTTTGGATTAAGGCTCGAATGAGGTCAGAAGCTGAGTGGAACTGGCGGAACCCAAACTGAGCATCAGTGAGCAGGTTATTGCTGAGTAAATGCCACTGGACAGCACTGTCGATGACCCCTTCCATCGCTTTACTGATGATCGAGAGTAGACTGATGGGGCGGTAATTGGCCAGGTTGGATTTGTCCTGCTTTTTGTGGTCAGGACATACCTGGGCTGTTTTCCACATAGCCGCGTAGGTGCCAGTGTTATAGCTTAGCTCTGTCTATCACATGCTGCTTCACATTGCTGCTTGGCATGCAAGTAGTTCTGTGTTATAGCTTCAACAGGTTGACACCCCATTTTTAGATATGCTTGGTGCTGCTCCTGGCATGTCTTCCTGCACTCTTCATTGAACCAGGGTTGATCCCCTGGCTTGGTGGTAATAGTAAAGTGGGGGATATGCCAGGCCATGAGGTTACAGATTGTGGTTGAGTAAAATTCTGTTGCTGCTGATGGCCCACAGTGTCTCATGCCCAATTTTGAGTTGCTAGATCTGTTTGAAATCTATCCCATTTAGCACAGTGGTAGTGCCACACAACACGATGGAGGGTATCCTCAATGTGAAGATGGGACTTTGTCTCCACAAGGGCTGTGCGGTGGTCACTCCTACCAATACCGTCATGGACAGATACATCTGCGACAGATAGATTGGTGAGGATGAGGTCAAGTAGATTTTTCCCTCTTGTTGATTCCCTCACCACCTGCTGCAGACCCAGTCTAGCAGCTATGTCCATTAGGACTTGGCCAGCTCGGTCAGTAGTGGTGCTACTGTGCCACTCTTGGTGATGGACATTTAAGTCCCCCACCCTGACTACAATCTGCACCCTTGCCACTCTCAGTGCTTCCTCCAAGTGATGCTTAACATCAAGGAGTACTGATTCATCAGCTGAGGCGGGGCGGTATGTGCTAATCAGCAGGAGGTGTCTTTACTCATGTTTGACCTGATGCCATGAGACTTTATGGGGTCCAAAGTCACTGTTGACAACTCCCTCGGCAACTCCCTCCCAAACTCTAGTGGAGGTGGTATACCGGTGTACTGCCACCGACAGGACAGACCCAGGGATGGTGATGGTGGTGTTGGGAAACATTGTCTGTAAGGTATGACCCCATGAGTATGACTATGTCAGGCTGTTGCTTGACTGGTAAATGGGACAGCTCTCCCAATTTTGGCACAAGGGTCAACAGGGTTGGGTTTGCTGTTGTCATTTTCGGTGCCTAGGTCGATGCCAAGTGATATGTTTGGTTTCATTCCTTTTTGTAGGCTTTGTAGCATTTTTGTGGCTTGCTAGGCCATTTCAGAGGGCACAAGAGTCAACCACATGGCTGTGGGTCTGGAGTCACATGTAGGCCAGACCAGATAAGGATGGCAGATTTCCTTCCCTAAAGGGCATTAGTGAACCAGATGGGTTTTTACGACACTCGACAATGGTCACTATTACCGAGACTAGCTTTTCAATTCCAGATTTATTAACTGGATTTAAATTTCCAAAAGCTGCCGTGTTGGGATCAAACCTGAGGCCCCAGAGCATTAGCCTGGGCCTCTGGATTACTAGTCCAGTGACATTACCACAATGCCATCACCCCACCATCACATTGGTCACATTGGCCATGATCACATTGCCGTTATTGGGATCCTTCTGTGCGCAGATTGACTATTTTAATTGTTTCCTACATTACAGCAGTGACTACAATTCAGAAGTATGTAATTGGCTATAAAGTGTTTTGGGGCACTCTGAGGTCATGAAAGGTACTGTAGAAATGCAAGACTTTCTTTTTGTTCATCAGTGGGCAGGCGCAGTGTCTATAGTTACACCATTGATCTTGCTGCTTAGATGTACGTCCTGACTGGTGGATCCATTGCTGTATCTATGTACCACTTGTGCCTTTTGTAACATCGCCATCTGCTGTTGAACAAAGGCTTCTCATTCAGAGACAATGCATCATCAACAGCAGTTTGTGTTTATATAGCGCCCTTAATGTAGTAAAACACCCCAAGCCGCTTCACAGGAGCATTCTCAAACAACATTTGACACTGAGTCACAGAAGGAGAAATTAAGATAAACAACCAAAAGTTTGGTCAAAGAGGTAAGTTTTAATGAACTTCTTAAAGAAAGAGAGAGAGGTACAGAGGCTGAAAGGCTTAGCAAGGGAATTCCAGAGCTTAAGGCCCAGGCAGCTGAAGGCATGGCCACCATTCTTTGGGGTGAAGGAAAATCGGGGTCAGAATTGGAGGTGCGCAGTGATCTCAGGGGATTTTACGGCTGGAGGAGGTTATAGAGATAGGAACTACACCGGATGTCAATGTTTTATGTGAAGCCTGTTGCTAGTGCTGTAAACATCAGGGCCAAATGCATTTTTGCCGAAATCATGGGCTGAATTTCCCCCCCATTGTGGGGTGGGGGGGGGTTGTGTGGGGGCGGGCGGGAGTGAGCTCGAACCCGATCGGCGCTCCCAATCGGGTACGTGCCGCCATTTTACGTGAGCGGGCCAAATAAGGCCTGGAAGCGATGAGAGCTCCCTGTGCGGGTGGGGGGGGGGATTCCCTGAGTCGGGGCCTGTGCTCTTGCGTGCGAAAAAGCGCAGATATCTATGCCTCAGGGAGATCAGTTTAAGGTTTTAAAATTTAAATAAAGGGAAAAAAACTCTTAAAACATGTCCCCTCATGTGACAGTGTCACATGAGCTGGGACATGTCAATGAATTTTTAAAATAATTTTTATTGAATTTTAAAACACTTCATGAAACCTCATCCCACCCGTGGATGAGGCTTCATGAAAAATGCAAAGGCCGCCTGGGCTCTTCGCCTGCCCCCCTCACCAACCTTAAGATTGGACGGGCAGCTCATTTAACTGTTTTAATTAGTTTTATAACAGGCCTTAATAGGCCTTTGACAGTTCGGAGGAACTGAAAATCTAAATGCTGCGCCTGACCGATGTCACCACATGTCATTTTACGCGTTGGTAAGTGGGCCCTGCCCCCGCTCACCGACCGGAAAATTCTTCCCCATGTTTTCCTCTTTGAATAAGAGCTGTAATACTCTGTCTGGAAAATCGTTCATTCACAGCTAATCGTGTTATGACAGATGACATGTGCCAAGCGGACCAAATCCAAAAGGGAAACTTGGTCGTGAAATCACAACGGTTTTGAAATTTATATTTATTATGAGATGTCTGCACTGAATTCAGAAGTAATGAGTCCACTAAGACCTTTAGAGATTTAAAAAATTAAATTAAAATATTTATTAACAGAAGAAAAGATTTCAAGCACATACATAGGACCACAATTACTTAATACTATAACAAATCCTAAAATTCCACACCCCCTTAAAGGTAACAGTCCAAAATGGATTTTAAATTTAAAAAAAAGAAGCCAGCAAGTTACCTCCCTACCTACTTGACAGTGAAATTCCAAAGGTTGTCTCTAACTTAGTTACTGGACACAAGAGGATTCCCAAAGGCTGTTTCACACACTCCTTCATAGTCTTTTCAACATAGCCTTTCCTTCCCCTTTATATATGTTTCTCTCTCTTTAATGTGTAAATTCCAATGTTCCATATGTCTTTGGAACTTTACATTTCCCATAATATCCTTGCCTTATGGCTTTGTTTTGGAGGTTGTATTTGAATGCTTCGATTGGGTTGGGGTTCCGGTTTAGGGTTGGTGGTGTCTGTTGGGGTCTCCATCCCAGTGGTGGGTCCTAGGGTCAGGGTCTGGGTTAGATTTAGGGGTGTATTTTTTGTTTTTTTTTTCCTGTGGTACTTTTTGGGCTAGGGGTGCATATCAGGATTCCTGTAATCTTTCATGTTGCCAATATTGTCAGTAACCTTTGGGAAAAATAAATACACTGCTTAGCCTTGCTTATCTGGCTAATTGTAAACATCCTAACGTCCTTTTGAAATCCAAACAACCCCTTCACTTATCTAAAAATTCAAATTCCCTTCACACCTTACATGCTAAGACCTCATCAATGTTTACTCATTAGCATTTCAAGTACATTTCTATGCCTATCTTCTTTTGAAAATTTCAAGCTTGCAGTCTACCTGACTCCAAATGGAATTAAATCACACAGACAGAACTATCTACACTCACACCCATAAACCTACTTTACAATAAATCAGAATAATATTATGAAAATTATTATACTTTTGTAACAATCAAGAAATGCTGACAGGCGAAAGAAGGTTACATAGACGTTACCGTGCAGAAGAAGGTCATTTGGCCCAACCGGTCTAATCATGTTTTTGCTCCAAACAAGTCTCCTCCCACTCCAATCACCACCTCCCTCAATGGACACGTATTTACCTGGTCTTATGGAAGAGGAGATTTCATCCTGTTGCAAAGGGGTTTGTCATGATTATGTTAATACTGGACAAGTCAGATCCCAGTGTGAAACCTGGCTTGATAGATCCTAACTTTTCTTTAAGAAACCGTGGAGGTAAGTTACTGAACAAATTCACAGGAGGCTGCTGATGAACTTTTAACACAAAGAATAAAACATTTATTAAAGAAAAATGATTTATATTACACCAGACAAAAAGGTTGGAAAGATCCCAATACAAACACAAGAAAATGATCCAAATATTTACTATCCCTCACCCCAGCTTTATCTTTACAAACACATACAAATTCAGAAAGTTAAAACAATTTACCATATCTATCTTATACTCTAATATTCAGGGTATGTGTGCAATAGACGTGAATCAACTGGTGAGCTGTAGGCAGACACACCACCCTCCAAAGTAAATGACAGATGCAACCAAAGCAGATTCATTGGATTTCTCAGCAACGCACCCAGAAGCTTGTCACACCATAAGCCAACCAGTCTCGCTGGAACACTGGGCAGCATTTTCCGGTTGGCGAGCGGGGGCGGGGCCCACTCGCTGACACGTAAAATGATGCAGGGTGATGCATCCTGACGTCATCCCGCGTCATTTAGATTTTCAGTTCGACCTATTTTGGCCATTAAAAAACTAATTAATGAACTTAATGGGCCTGCCTGTCCAACCTTAAGGTTGGCGGGCAGGCGAGGAGGCCAGGCATTCGGACAATGCACGAAACCTCAGAGGTTTCATGTATGATTTAAAATTTCATGAAAATTTTTTAAATAGAAGTAATGGACATGTCGTATCTCATGTGACGGTTTCACATGAGGGGACATGTCCTTAAATTTTTTTCCAGCTTTAATTAGGTTTTTAAAAGTAACATTGAACTCCCTGAGGCAGCACTTTGCTTCAGGGAGATCTGTGCGCTCTTTCGCGGGCATGCATAAAAGAGCACACTCCTGGCTCAGGGAATCCCACCCCACCCCCACACCACCCCGGCCGGACAGGAAACGCACAGCACTTCTGAGCAGACATTACGCTGGGTGGGCCTTAATTTGCCCACCCACGTAAAATGGCAGCATGCCCCTGACTGGGGGCGTTAATCAGGAACCCGCCCACTTGTGCCTGCTCCTGCACAACCCCCCTGACTGGGGGAAATGCTGCCCACTGTCTCTCTCCTGAAGGTTTTCAATCTCCACATTCAAACTTGCCTGGGAATTCTCTCTCACATATCACTCTCACTTCAACTTCAACCAGGATTCATCCCCAGGGTTTCAATCTCACCTTCTGAGATTCCTTTCTCCTGGATCTCTGCGTACATTCGACCTTCGCCTTCCAAGCACACTTTCAGATCTTTGGCCATCTCAAGCAGAACATCATTGCTCCAATGGCCCGCAATAAGGAGTCACCAACTGTTGACTGCCTCCTTGAATCTTCTGGGCTTCTCTCAAGCCCACTTTGCTTCAAGTCTGCTCTCCGCATCTCTTTCTTTAACTTGGAGCCTTTTCTTCTGTGCATGTGCGCAGGGCCAGTCCCCAGCTAAGAAATGTAAAAATGGATGAACTGCATATGTGCGGCCCTTTCCTGGTCAGTGCAGATGGGAAATCAACGAACTGTGCATGTGCAGCAGTTCCCAGCCAGCGCATGTGCAGAAGTCCCAAAGCCCATTGGGAACTGGAGTTCCCGAACTCCGAGGTAAGTAATTGAGTTTCGCAGCAGGTAGGATCTTGTTTTACAGGATTTCAAGATTGGCGGGACCTGCAATACTCTCGCACCCACTGAATTTAATCCATGGAGTTTCTAAAATACTCAATAACATAAAAGCCCATGGAAAGGATGAGTGACCTACTCTCACCTCAGATACAATTATAACTTGTGCCAGGCTGATGCCCAGAATGAGGGAGTTCAGTTATCTGGAGAGACTGCAGAAGTTGGGACTGTTCTCCAATAAGCTGAGAGGATTAAGGGGATATTTAATAGAGGTGCACACCATTATGGGGTATTTAAAACAGCAAATAGGGAGAATCAATTTCCTTAAGTGGGTAGCTAACCAGAGGTCATAGATTTAAGATAATTGACAAAATAATTAGAGGGAAAATGGGGAGAAATGTTTTCACACTGAGGGTTGTTAAGGGCTGGAACACGCTACTGGAAAGAATGGTGGAATCTGATTCCAGAGGAACTTTCAAAAGGAAATATGTACTTCAAGGGGACTAATTTGCAGGGTTCTGGGACTAAAACTGGTGTGCAGGACCTAATTGGCCAGCTTTTCAAAGAGTCGGCACAGGCAGGATGGACCGAATGACATCCTTTTACACTGTAAGATTCTACAATTCTGTGGATGATTCTGTGATCTTCAGGGAGCGAACTGGTGAAGATCCAAAATCAGCTCTTTATACAGGACAATGAAGGAACAGGAGGATGAATTTGAAGATTCTTCACTGAGATGAACGAAGAAGCAAGGTGTTAAATTTAGGTAAGGTGGACTGTGGGAGGTTGAGGCAGAAGTTCACCACAGTAAGCTGAGCAGAACTAGCAACGAGTAAAACCACAGGCAATAATTGGGAGTTGTTCCAAGAAACATTTGGTAAAATCCAAGACCTGTACATACCTTGAATGGGCAAGAGCTCTACATGGTTAACTAAACATCTATAAAAAAAGTATTTGAATGAAATTGTATTAAGAAATCTCACACCATTTGGTTTGTCTATGCCAACTCCAGTTTAGCCTCATAACCCAGCTTTTTCCCCATGATTCTATGAATTAGTCCTCCTCAAATACATTTTTTCTTTTGAAAGTCCCTATGAAATCACTTTCCACCAATCCCATTTTCCACCCTCCCTTTTTACTTCCCTTTCTGCAGCTGATTTGAACCTAATTCACCCAATTCTCTTCTCCATTTTTCCCGTGTCTTTCTCAATCCTTAAAGTAATTTCATTAAGGAAATAGCTTGTTGGTCCCATCTTTCACTAAGATCCCAGATGCCCTGTTTCCTTCACCACACCGTTATCAGCTCTCGCTCCCAGCAAGATACAGGGCAAATTACATTGGAGCTGAAGGTCACAGAAACAACTCTAACTAATGGGGAACAGCACAAGATGCCCCACTTCAGCAAGATCCAATACATCAAAAACAACTTTCCAAACCCTTTAGAAGCTACCTGCTTGTTTTATGTGATTGTTGCTTGTTCAGGTCATGCTAACACTCTGGGATTTATCATTTGGGCTTGTTCTATATGTTGGTTCTTTTCAGATCTGATGATTGTATGCAGGCTATGAGATTGATTGTCTGCAAATTGTTGCCTTCAATTTTCTTCTCTGGGTTCCAATGAATATAATACAGCTACCTGTAGTTTTCTGACAGGGAAGACTGTAAGCGACATCTTTTTCCTTAAAAACAGAGAAAGCAAAACTATTGATACACTCAAGTGTACTATCATGACTTATGCAGCGTGATAGAGGAATGCTTTAACTGTATGACTGCAGCACAACTGAAGCCTCACTTCGTAAACCTATCACTTCCAGGCAAACTTGGTGCTCCAAAACAGTTAAACATCATCGTTTCATGATATTTGTCAAGGTGCTGTGAAAGAATTTTAGCATTAGGCAACTGAAACCTGCAAATGGCTTTGATTGTACCTTGACCATTTTAGACATTTGGATTAGTCAGGAGTTGGATTTCAGTGCATCACAAGCTGATAGCACCAAACATATTGGCCCATAATTCTGCTGTAGCAGGACATCTATTGGCATTTGCCATTAGTTAGACTTTCCCTTGCCTGTTTAGGTTGCTGAAAGTGCAAGTTGATGATGTCTCAGCAAGGGAAATGGCATCTGGGACCCATGTGAACAGGTCAAGCAATGATCTACCTACTTTTTTTTATCCATTCATGGGATGTGGGTGTCTCCGGCATTTATTGCCCATCCTTAATTGCCCTTGAGAAGGTGGTGGTGAGCTGCTTTCTTGAACCGCTGCAGTCCCTGTGGTGTAGGTACACCCAATGTGCAGCAATATATTTCCAAGTCAGGACAGTGAGTAGCTTGGAGGGGAACTTCCAGGTAGCGGTGTTCCCATGTGTCTGCTGCCCTTGTCCTTCTAGATGGTAGTGGTTGTGGGTTTGGAAGGTGCTGTCTAAGGAGGCTTGGTGAGTTCCTGCAGTGCATCTTGTAGATGGTACACACTGCTGACACTGTGCGTCGCTGGTGGAGGGAGTGAATGTTTGTGGGTGGGGTGCCAATCAAGTGGGCTGCTTTTTCCTGAATGGTGTCAAGCTTCTTGAGTGTTGTTGGAGATGCCCTCATCCAGGCAAGTGGAGAGTATTCCATGACACTATTGACTTGTGCCTTGTAGATGGTGGACAGGATTTGGGGAGTCAGCAAGAGAGCTATTCACCACAGGATTCCTAGCCTCTGACCTGCTCATGTAGCCACAGTATTTACATGGCTAGTCCAGTTCAGGTTCGCGTCAATGGTAACCCCCAGGATGTTGATAGTGGGGGATTCAGCAATGGTAATGCCATTGAATGTCAAGGGGCGATGGTTAGATTCTCTCATTGGTCATTGCCTGGCACTTGCGTGGCATGAATGTTACTTGCCACTTGAAAGCCCCAGCCTGGATATTGTCCAGGGCTTGCTGCATATGGACATGGACTGCTCCAGTATCTGAGGACTCACGAATGGTGTGGAACATGTGAACATCCCCACATCTAACCTTATGATGGAAGGAATGTCATTGATGAAGCAGCTGAAGATGGTTGGGCTGAGGACACTACCCTGAGTGATGCTGCTCGTGCAGTGATGGCCAGGAACTGAGATGATTGACCTACAACAACCACAACTACCTTCCTTTGTTCTAGGTATGACTCCACCAGCGGAGATTTTTCCCCTTGATTCCCATTGACTCTAGTTTTGCTAAGGCTCCTTGATGCCACACTCGGTCAAATGCTGCCTTGATGTCAAGGGCAGTCACTTTCACCTCACCTTAACAAATTAAATTGAAAGATTGAGAAGTTAGCATGGACTGAGAAGGAAGTGTAAATTAGAGTGGATGAATTCAATGTTAAATTAGGTAAAGAAACAGAAATAAAGGCAGGGATCGAAAGATCACATTAAAAGAGGTAAAGAAGACACAGAGAAAGTTAAAAACAATTCATTTAAAATTTTATCTCCAACAATTAAAACCCGAAGGCATGAGACTCCAACTAGAAATAATTAATTTTCACGTCAAAGCTCCCCTCCAAGTCACTCACCATCCCATCCTGCAATAATTATCACTTACCATGTGCTAAAAGGGTACTTAGATCTAAATTGATAAGACTTCACTTTTTGTGGCGAGTTTGGTTGTTATCTAATGTGCAAATACAGTAGCTTCACACCATTCAATGTACATCAGTGAAGGGGCGGACAGCAAGATGCTGTTTTTGCAAAGTTAATGGCAGAGCAGCAGAATTTGGAGAGCAAATATTGGAAACTGGAGTTTAATCACACACCTGCTTCCTCGCCTGCAGTTGTTGTACCATTTACATGTAAATAACAACAAGCCCCAATGCAGGCTCAAGGGCTTACTCCTGTTTCTATGTTCCTAAAGGTTGAATTTTCACTGCATTCAGTTTTCTGTCTAATTCCCAGCGGTAATGTGGAGCAAAAAGGAGATGGAGACCCCCTCGCACCTGGTCCTCGCCTTGTTGGTATGCTCGCTTCTGGTTGAGAGTCGTATGGGAGTCGAGTCAACTCCTCCAACAGGGATTTCAATGCAAAGACACTGATCATACCTGCAGGTAATGTTACTGGGACCTACCCACCAATCTCACTGAAAGCCAGATGCAGACAGCGCCCACATGGACTGGGAATGACACACATTATATTTCAAAACTTTGGAAGTTTAAAGAGGCAAGCACAAATTCATTCGATAATGATTTTTGGTAGCTGAAGTCAGAAAGCTTTTAACAAGTTGCCTTTGCAGAAGAGGTGCCATTGTGGGTAATGCCAAGAAGAACCCTCATTCCCATTGGCATGAGGTGTCTCCCATTTGTACTCTCTTTAGACTTTAGTTTCTTGGAGGGAGAGAGAGAGAGACACACACATATTTGGATGGCAGTGAATGGGAATAATTTAATGAATATATGAACCCTTTTCCTCTAGGCTCCTTACAAGGGCCACTGAGGACATAGAATACTATAGAATAGTACAGTACAGGAGGGGGCTTTTTGGTCTTTGAGTTTGCACTGACTCTTTTGAAGGGCAATTTAGCCCCACTCCCCCGACATCAGCAATATCAGCCATACAAAATGACCAGATAACCTGGTTCACCATGATTTTTCCCATGAATCATTGATAAGACCGTATAACTTTCCGCTCCTTTAGATATGGGTGTCAGTACCTCCACCTTCAGCTGAGATGGTGTGTGGCCTTCTGTCTGGATCCTGCAGGGCTGTAGTGAGACAGAGTGACGGGGTGTCAGTTTGAGTTCTGGTGTGAGGGCCCAGTGACATCACCATCAGCCAGAAAAAGAAGAAGAGTGTTAAGACAGTGTAACAGCTCATTGATGAGCAGCTGGCCTGGAGCACACTTGTGTGTCAGTGCTTGCGTGATTAAATAGTCTGGTGCCATAAGGAAGGGCAAGCGGTACACCATTCTTGAGCTGGAGTCTCCTGTTCCTCCTGTCAAATCTGACCACTGAATTTGGGAAGCCTGCTAGACAAATGGGCGCAACTTTGCCGTTCTCGCTACCTCCTGTCATGTGAGGCCTACTCCTAAAGAAGCAGAAACATATCGATTACATGCTATTGGTGGAATGCACTCTTTTCATGTCTAAAAGTGCTCTTTGTAGATATTGTAGGCAGGAAGTTGTAAAAAGTGCAATTCCCTCCCTAAACCTCTCTGTCTCTCTCTATCTCTCTCTCCTTTAAGATGCTCCTTAAAACTGACTTAGTTTGGCCAGGCTTTTGGTCACTTGTCCCACAGTCTCTTTATGTGACTCAGTGCCAAACTTTTGTCTGATAATCGTTCCTGTGAAGCACCTTGCAACATTTTGTTAGGCTAAAGGTGGAACATAAATGCAAGTTGTTGGTGAAGCATGCAGATGCTGGCCATTGAAGAAGATGACAATGGGTTATCATGGGCAGCCTTCTGTAGGAGGAGGAGAGATTGGGCATGGGTAGGTCTGCTGGAACGTGTACAGTGCAGAATAATGGGCACCACAGGAAGGCGGAAGGTAAGTGAAGGAATCCTCAAGGTAGCAATAGCTGGTAAGGTACCTACAGATGAACTGACGTTGTGACAGGCTTTGCCTTTCTTGGTGAGGCCAAGGGATTTCTTGCTGTGCTGTAGTCATGTCCTATGAATGATGCTGCTGGTGTTGCTGCAGTCAGGCAGATCTGGTACTGATCCAGCAGCTAGACAGGCTCCCCCTGGAGCTGTAATTTGGTGTTACAAGATTTCAACCACCATGTCATCAAAGCAGGAGCCTTTACTACCACCCTCCCTCCACTCTACTGCCAGCCACGTGCTCAGCCAGCTTCACAGACAGGCGTGCAACTTTAAGCTGCTGGATCAAGGTCTGCTGCAGTGTCTGAGTTCCTACTACCTCTTGGGTGTGCACTCGGCCCCGGACATTAGGTGTGCTCACTCATTCTTGCTTCAGTTAAATGACCTACGAGCCCAGAGATAAGGATGAGTTCAGGTGTGTGTGACCTGGGTATGTTTTAGCAGCGCAGCACCTAAATTGCGCAAAGGTGGGGGGAGGGGTTAGTTAGGCAGGGAGAGGAAAATCGCTCCCTATGTATCTAAGAATGTAATGCAGGCTTTATGGAGGCCACATTGGGTCTCAAAACAACCACAGCACAGTCACAGGTCGACATTGAAAGCTTTATTACTTGAACAATCAAAGCAAGCTGGTATCTCTATTGTCTTCACATTATCTTAAATAACATAGACAAATAGTCACAAATATGTAACAGAGAACTTGAACATTGCTGAAAAGAGAGACGTGTTGCTGAAGCCTTTTCTCCTCTAGTATAAATTGTTGTGATTGTTTGAAATTTGGCATTTGTCTTAAATGAGTGAAAGCTTCATCAACATGTCTCCCTTTTCAGCAATATTCAGGATAGACAAATGAGCACAATTTAAATGGTGCAATTTAAGTAATTTAAGCACATTGAGTTAAATCTGTCTGTGAGGAGCTGCACAAGCCTATTGTACCCTGGCCTATGCCACAAGTACAATGAGATGCATCGTTCTTTTTCTCACACCACCGCATTGTTCCTTGCTCAGGTTTCTGGTCCAAAACTCAATATTATAGGAGGGGTCTGATTTGGTTCACAAAGAGAGATAAAGAGAGAGAGAGAGAGAGAGAGCCAGTGGCCCTGTCTTATACATTCAAGGCCATAATGCAATCTCTGTGCGGTACAGATAAACCAAAGCCTTGAAAGCTTCGGAAAGTAGTTAGTTTTGGTTAATGGGATATGAGATGTATCTCCTGCTCCCTGGGTGCTGTGTTTTCCCAGTTCAACTGGGTGTATCTGATTCCAGGCTCTCCCAGGAAGCTCTCTCAATCAGATGGCACTTCCTGCAGACGTGGGAGGTAGTTTTGGCTTTATCTATGTTTTTTAGAAAAGTTCCATTAACCATTTCACTTCGGGAATCTATTCTTCGACGGTTATTTTGTGAGAAAGATTGGATTCTACTCTGTATCCTGCGATCAGCTGTTTTACTGCTGTATTTTAAATGGAGTCTATTTCAAACATTGATTACAGGAAATGGGTACAAGTGCAGAGGACAACTTTGCAAAGTGTACTTTAAACTTAAAACCTCAGATATAGATTTCTCAAGAAATCTAGCAGTTTCAATTTGATGTAAATTGTCCTCTGTGATTTTGAGATGGCAGCATGCCAGAACTCATGAATGAAGTGGGTCAAAATACATTTCTGACTTGGCCACATATCAGATCCAAGCTTCCTTATGGGATCAGAATAGAACTGATACTAATTATAAGCGTAATCCCACACATGCCTTTAGATTCTTTCATGTAATATGTTAAAGGTGACAGATTTCAGTGTGTGGTCTAGTTTACTAAGTGCATATGAAGCATCACGAACAATGACAGAATAAGTATGTATATCATATGATGCATATTCATCATTACTATACTAGCAACACTGGGCCCAAGGGGCTGGAGTCTACATTGCTGAGGGCCAGGGGTTAGGCACTGAGGGGTGTGGAGAGGGTGCAATTAAGTTTTAGATGCCTTGTGTCTCAACTGGGGCCAATCACAGATGGATTGGCTGAAGGTAGTTGACTGAAATTAAAAATCTGGCAGCAATTTTTAACAATAATCTTCAACTGGCACAGCCAGTCAATGCTTGTCTCCTCCCACAACCCCATCCCCACCCTCACTTGAAGTGGCATTTCAGCTGCCCTGCCTGAAACATTTAAATGCCCCTTTCAAGGGAAGTGGGCCAGGGTGATGGGGACATAAAGGGCAGGAGGACGCCAGTCCCTTAGCTCGCGGACTTCCTGGAGAATTCTCATTAAATATTCAGCTCGTCCACGTGCACTAAAGCAAAATTACTGTAAAGCTTGATTTGATAACAGTCTGTCTCCCCAGGGATAATAATGGCTCCAGAAGCTCCACGATATAAGAGGCATGAAGGACGGTGTACTTATTTCCTGGATTAGGTTTCCCATCTCTAGTTTCAAACAGTCAGTGTCTGAATGTCACGCTTTAAACTGCAGCCTTTGTTGTATCCTCTTTATTCCTGAACTAATTTGATATTTTTCTCCTGGATGTAGTCGAGCAGTAGCTGAGCCCTTTTCTCTATGACCTGGACCAGCTTCTTCAGGCCTCTGATCCCATTGTGGCTCTCCCAGAACTCTGTGTCCATGCGCAGGGATCTCAGCAGCCTGCTCTGTAAGCATCCAGACTGTAAAATTGAGATGGCATGCGCAGGAAACCTATGGAAGAGAGAGATACCAGAACCCACTTATTACAGAAGGGTGAGTGCTGCTGAAAGTCAATGCTGTCTGTAAACTTGTGCTCATCCAAAAGTCTGCTGCCCATAGCCTAACATGCTCCAAGTCCCATTCACCCATCACCCCACCGCGCTCGCTGCTCTATATTGGCCAAGCAATTCCTCCATTTTGAAATTCTCATTCTTGTCTTCAGGTCCCTCCATCCCCTTGCTCCTCCCTATCACTGTCACCTCCTCCAAAACAGACAATCCTCTAAAATATATTTATCCCTCCTGGCCTCAAGTATCCTCCGATTTTAATCACTCCAGGATTAACAACATTCCAGCTAACAAGGCCTCAAGCTCTCCCTCTCCTTCCTCCTTTAAGGCACTCCTGTAAACCTACCAGCTTAACCAAACCTTTGGTCACCTGTCCTAATATCTTACATCAAGTTAAAACAAGTACACAAAGAAAAATAAAGTGAGGGAAAGAACAATGGGATTAAGAGAGAAAGATATAACAGAGACAGAAAAAAGTAAAAAGTTTAATATTAATTTTTAATTGTTTTAAAGCTCCAACACTAATTATGTTATGAAGGAATGAGACTCAACACTTATAAAAAAAATTAATTTTCAGGACCAGAGAGATTGTTTGGCAATAATTAAAACTTGTCATGCCATTAAAAATTCACTTACACCTCAGTGGAAAAGCCCTGACTTTTGTGGGTATGTTTAGTGGGTAACTAGCAACTTAAAACCCTTTCATATATTTTAACATGGAGTTTCTCAGTGAAGTAACTGGTGAAACGAAGGCTGTGGAGGAGCAGGGAAAATTGGACAGCAACTTCTGTATTTCTGTGTCTGACTGCACATGTGGGGTTGTCAGAAGTCGCTGTCCAATTTATTCCATAATTACTCTAATCCAAAATCCGGGCCATTTCCAGCTACATAATTTCCCAACCCATGCTACGCAATATCTTTCAAAAGAATAAAAATATAATTCTGCTGGTCATTCTGCAGTTTGATCCAACTTTAAGGCAATTTATACCTGCTGTGTAAAAAATTCCAAATCAAGCGTTCAGCATTTTAAATGTAGAATGGAAAGTCTGATTTTCACCAAAATGTGATGGCACAGACTACGAGGAAAGTGGTAGAATTATAAAAAGAAAACAAAACAGGCTTGGATAAAGGACTAGAGAAATTCCTGTCTACAAATAGCAGAGTGGAAATGGATCAATGGAATCTTCTGGCAAATTGGATAGGTGTTGGATAGGGGTCAAATAAAAGGGCCAATGGGCTACCACTGCATGAAGTTATGCAGTTCTACAACCTCACAGAGTGTACTGTTATAGAATAGTGTTATTGCCTCATGTATATACACTGATTGTGTCCAGTGTTGCTGCCTCATGTACATAGGCTTATAGTTGATACTGGAGTTTCCTCATCCATGTATAATGATAGTACACAGTCTTCTAGCCTCTACAACCCTCAGATAGTTGCACTCCTCAAATTGTAGCCTATTGCACATGCCCAATTTTAATCACTTCACCTTTGGTGGCCATGCCTTCATCTGCCCAAGGCAAAAAGGTCTGGAATTCCTCCCTAAACCTCTCTGCCCCTCTCTGTTTCTTAAAGACGCTCCTTAAAACTGACCTTTGAACAAGCTTTTAATCACATATAGTATATCTCCTTTGGTTCGGTGTCAATTTTTGTCTGATAATGCTCTTGTGAAGTGCCTTTCCTACGTTAAAGGTGCCATATAAATGCAAGTTGTTGCCTCAAGTGTGTACACTGAAAGTGTACATTGCTGTTGGCTTGTGTACACATAATGCAATGTTCATTAGGTTCTGTTGTTCTGCTGTGAATTAGTTGAGCAGACATCATGCAATCTCTAGCATCACTGACAGCTCGCTGCACAGTTGATTCTGTGCACATTTAGGATACCCTCTAGGCTGCTATGACTGTATATTAATTGTAGTCACCTTTGTTTCCTAGGCCTGTCAGTCTGAGGTGGCTCAGATATATGTTCCAGCAAAGTCAGGCCAATTTGAGCAGAAAGCTCATAATATTTGAAGAAGGTCTGTTCGAGTAATTCTACTGCTGCATACGTATCTCTAGGGGTGAACTGGTTTGAACAGCTGGTTTTATATATTTATGTATTCATAGAGTTTTTCATCCGGGAATGTGGGCAGATGAATCCCTCTTCATACCTCAGTATCTCAGAAATCTCCAAGAACAACATTCTGCAAAATCGACTGGAAACCTCTCTGCAATAGCCGACTTAGCTACACTACTTCGTTATATAACTCGTTAAATTCTGATGGCTGCTGAATCTGAGTAATGAGTCAGCATTGCACACTGCATTCAGGTCGCATTGCATGCTGCATTCACACAGCACTGCGTGTTGTAGCTGGCATTGCATGCTGCACTCAGGTCACATTGCATGTTGCATTCAGGTTGCACCTATACATTGCAGTCAGACAGCATTGCACGGAGTTCTCACTGGGGATGCATATATGGAGTTACGCCAGCATCCATTGGTGAAAATGAAGGAGATTTATTAAAGTGACACTGAATGAAGACAGATAGAAATAGAGAGAAGAAAAAGAGCAAGAAGTATAGGAAAAAAACCTAGAAAAGGAAATGAGAGGAGAGAAATAATGCAGAAAGATGGAGGCCCAGCTATTTTCTCAGCAACATGTCTAAGATTTATGTTTGGAATTTCTTGCTTCGCTGCAAAGGGTATAACTCACTGGTCTAGTCACAACAATATAACTTTTCAGCCCTTAGACCAAGGAAGGAACAGATATGCTAATATTTTAGGTGTGAGGGAATGTTTTGAGGGAACTGCAGTTCTGATAGATGCAACTGGCCACTTTCAACCACATTTATGTTTTTGGGGAGGCGGTGACACAGAGCATGGTTGATTTGCAATGGAAAAGGCCAGGCAAGAAAGTGGACAATGTTGGCTGCACTGCACAAACATTCATTGCATCCACTTCAAATTATGCTCATGGTGGAATCATTGAAATTACAGCACTGTTGGAGGCCATTTGGCTCATCTCAGCTGCTTCAGGGACTGTTTATTCCAGTATAATCAGTCTTCCTGTTTATGCAATTTTAAATTCTTCCTTTTCAAACACCTATCCAATTTCCTTTAAAATGTTACTAGAATTTCCAGTCAATAGCCATTGAGGTGAAGCGTTGACCTCTAATAACTGTGTGCAACATTCTTTTGATCTCCCTTATAATTTTCTAGTGGTAATACGAAATTTCCAATCCCTTGTTACCAATTTGTCAAACAGTGCAAATAACCATTATTTACTCTCTCAAAGAATTTCATACTTTTGAAAACCTCTATTGAGCCCCTCTTCAACCTTCCCTGTTCTGGTAGGAAAAATAACCAATTTTCCAAAGCTTTGTTCATTAACTCAGTGAGTAACTCAGCCCCTGACTCCCCAAAGCCTGTCCACCATCTATAAGGCACAAGTCAGGAGTGTGATGGAATACTTTCCACTTGCCTGGATGAGTGCAGCTCTAACAACAATCAAGAAACTCGACACCATCCAGGACAAAGCAGCCCACTTGATTGGCACCTCTTCCACAAACATTCACCCCATCCACCACCTTAAACATTCACTTCCTCCACCGCTGCTGCACAGTGGCAGCAGTGTGTACCATCTATAAGATGCACTGCGACAACTCACCGGCTTCTTAGACTGCACCTTTCAAACCCATGACCTCTATCACCTAGAAAGACAGGGGCAGCAGACACATGAGAACACTACCACCTGCAAATTCCCCTCCAAGCTACATACCATCCTGACTTGGAACTATATCGACATTCCTTCACTGTGGCTGGGTCAAAATCATGGAACTCCTTTCCTAACAGCACTGTGGGTGTATCTACACCACAAGGACTGCAGAGGTTCAAGAAGGCAACTCACCACCACCTTCTCAAGGGCAATTTGGGATGGGAATAAATGCTGGCCTAGCCAGCGACACCCACATCCCATGAAAGAATAGATTAACTACAGCCTCTCATTTCTGGTCGCATTATAGTGAATGTTTGCAACTGCATGTGTATTCAATCTATGTCTCCAATATCCTTCCTACAAGTTGTTCTGCTGGGAGCTGGTTAACTCAGTTGGCTAGATGGATGGGACATGGATCAGATTAACGCGAACAGCACAGGGTTTGATCCCTGTTCCAGCCGAGATAGACTCGGGGCCTGTATCCTCGCAGTAATCGGTCATGGCACTTTGCTGTGGTTCAGCAAATGATCACCAAGGACCTGCCTTCAGCAGAGAACTGAACAAAAAGAACATGGTGCTTACAATACTCCAACTGTGGCCTAATGTTTTGTAAAAATTCAACATCATTTCTTTCCTTTCATATTTAATGTCCCTAATAAAAACAAGCATTTCATTTGCTTATATTTTGGCCATTTTCACTTGTGCTCCTTCAAAGACTGATTAATCTAAGTCCCATGGATATCTCCTCGTAAAATCCTTCTATGTAGAGTACCACTATAATCATTGAGGGCATGGACCCTCATCTTGTTAAGAGTACATTTAATATTTAAGAATAAATGTAATATAAGTAGTTGCAATGTCAATGGCAGATGAGAGAATCAAATATTTGCAACAGAGAGCAGCTGTGGTTCAGCGGGTAACTCCCGCCTCTGAGTCTGAAGTTTTTGGGTTCAAATCCCAAACCAGAGACTTGAGCGTATAATCCAGGCTGACACTCGACAGTACTGTGGGAGTGCTGCACTGTCAGAAGTGCCGTCTTCTGGATGAGATGTTAAACGTAGGCCCTGTCTGCCCTCTCAGGAGAATGTAAAAGATCCCATGGCCACTATTCAAAGAAAAGCAGGGAAGCTCTCACCGAAGTCCTGGTCAATATTTGTCCCTCAACTGGTTTATCTGATACAGGTTATCCGGTCATTATTGTCTGTGTGCAAATTACCAGCTCATTTCCTACATTGTAACATACACTTCAAAACGTACTTCATTGGGTTGTGAAGTGTTTTGGGATATCCTGAACTCGTGAAAGGTGTTACAGAAAATGCAAGATGTTCATTTTTGAGTTTTGTTCTCATTTGCTGTGGTGTAGGGAGGAGATAGGAGGTTAAAATTCATGGGCCTCTTGTGTGGTAACTGTTCCTAATCACTTCTCACTCTGAAATGTTTCCTGTGGAATAGGTTTTGGTGCGGCACCTTCCCACGCCACAGGCTAAATTTTCTTGTAGTCTTCGGGACCCCGATGTCAGGACCAAATGGGGATCCCAAGACTGCGCTGCCCCACCATTGGAGGAGAAGTTCCTCCAGGAGGAGCATTGAGACCACAAGGATGGTCTTTCCTCCTCGTGGTCCTCTCTTTGGGCCATGGAGACTCTGGCTCTCATGCCGCCTCACCCCCACCCCGAGCTGTAAGAGGGAGGCTGCCTCTATGAAGCTGGTGGCCTCCCCATGCAGCCAGGGGGCCAACCTGCCACTGGCAAAATGTTGGCTGCTGTAGTTAACGGGAGCCTTTAGTGCTTCACTGGCCTACCACTAGGAGACCTCTCCATCAGTGGGATTGTGTCAGGGAGTGTCCCAATGTGGGTCCCCCACATTTTACTGGCCCCACACTTCCCCCCCACCCACCTCACTAGCCCCCAATCCTACTGCCTGGGAGCTGGTAAAATTCAGCCCCTCGTATTCTCTTCATCAACCACTGACTATTCCTCAGTTGCTATAGCTGTTGTATAAGGCTAAGGCGTCAAGAACTCCAACCTTGGAGCCTTAAACATTATTGAATTTGGGAAGCGTTGATGAAGATGTATAATCATGCTTTAGGAGTCTGACATTGAAGGCATACTTACGCATCAATGCCCTCCAACAGTCTGAAGTTGAGGTTGTCCTCAGGCTGTAGAAGCCTTCCTGCATTGTCTATGTAGACAAGTTGAGATGGATTTCCTTTTCGAACCTAATGTAACAATTTACATTCATTAATGGTTAGTCCAGCTTTAGGATCTTGTATCCTTTCCAGTTGCTAATATTGCCCATGAATGGTTATTTTTCCAAAGACCCTCCTGTACCACATAACGGTTCTGTTGCCTATGCTTTCCTACTGCAAGGGAGACTGGAGAATATGCACTGAAAACCCACAATGATCGAGAGGTACGACCCTGTGAAAGAGTGCCCACCTAGGACTCTCTGCCGTTCCCCCTGCCAATGTTTGATGAGGTCAAGGATAGGTCATGCAATTTAAATGATCAAACACCATTAGCTGCTGCAGGCTAACTGTAGCCGTGGACTTGGATGGCTTTTCCCTGTAGCACCAAGATGCTATGGTACAAGATGTTTCTAAGCAACCGCAGAGAACACCTGTTAGATGAGCAAATCTTAAATTAATTCCCATATAAAACATGTGACTGATGCCACATTTCCATTCTTTATCATAATCCAGTTGAAGAGGAGATGATAACTGGACAGAGCTTTGAACTTTTACTGGTTTGCAGGCTTCCCAAGGGTTTAGGGTAGTTTAGATGCAATCCGAAACAAAAACAAAAATACCTGGAAAAACTCAGCAGGTCTGGCAGCATCTGCAGAGAGGAACACAGTTAACGTTTTGAGTCTGAATGACCCTTTTTGCTTTTATCTTAGATGCAATCCGAGTGGCCAGTGAAGCTGCATGTGACAACAACTTTTATTTGTACAGTGTCTTTAAGGAAAGAAATCCTGAAGACACTTCATGAATAGGCTTAGGCAAAATGGATGCTGAGTCAGGAAGGGAAAGGTTAGGAGGAGTGACTGGAAGCTTGGTTGAATAGACACACGTATTCAAAGGGTAGTGGAAAGGTATGCAGGTGTAGGGTGGAAACTCTAGTAAGGATGATCCATTGACTGAAGATTCTGCTACCGGTGGTGGGACAAAGGGAAAGGTCAGAAGAATTAAATGTTGATGTGGATGTTGGACTGGAGGAGATTGCAGACTGCAGGGTGTGGTAAAGCCATACAGGAATGGATAAAGATTTAAAATTTGGAATGTTGGAGGTAGAGAGAGCATCAGTGGGTTAGCAAAGACAGGAATAAAGGGTGAGCGAGACATAGTGTGGCCAAGATTTTTGCAGGAGATTCTGGCACAGATTGGGAGATTATGGCCAGAATTTTCTCATCGGTGTGTGGAGGGCTGGGCCCTGCACGCTGAAGCCTAAAATGACGCGTGGTGACGTTGGGCAAGTGTCACTGCGCGCCATCGCGATATTTAGGCGGGTGGGTGCGCGATGATCTCTGATGCGCATCCGCCATTAATTAGTGAGCCACTTGAGGCCCTTGAGGCAGCAATTATCGGGGATTTTTCAGGGCCCCTGTGATCTTCAGGACATCGCACGGGCGCAACGGGCAGGCAGGTAGGAGACATTTGTATAAACCTCATCCGTGAATGGGATAAGGGGGGTGAGTGGGGTCGCCAGTGTTACTTGTCAGGCATTTAAAGCTGATATTTGCCTGTGTGAGCAGGAATACTTCAAAACTCTTCACAGCTGCTTGGAAAGGAGTAATAGTCTTCAGGTCAGGACTCTTGAGTAAACATCATTTCTGGGGCCTTGCTTGTTTCAGGAAACCTTCCCTTAGCCTGGGATTGGGAGTTGTGCTCTCCACTGGAGGCACCTCCTCTGAGGAGGAAGGAAGGGCCAGAAGGGGGAGGAGGCCAGGAGTCCACATTCAGCCTCCAGGGAAGCCACCTTTGGGAGGACAGGCGCAAGCACAAGGGGTGCAGGGCCAACAGGAAGTCCAAGGTGGAAGGGGCTGCAGAAGATGCCACTATCGTGCTGCCAGGGTTTACAGGCGGCGAAGCAGCTACCTCAATATGTCTGAGGTGCAGTGCCGAAGGAGGCTCTGACTGTCAAGGGAGACAGTCAACTATATCTGCCAGATGATTGGCCCTGAGATCTCCCCTAACTGTGTGGGTGGACACCCCATGCCAGAGGCACTGAAGGTCATGGCTGCCCTCAACTTCTATGCCTCTGACTCCTTCCAGGGCTTGGTGGGTGATCATTGCGGAGTATCCCAGTCAGCTGTCCACACTTGTGTCAAGCAGGTGACAGATGCTCTGTTCAGGCGTGCATTGACCTTCATCCACTTCCACTGGGACGAGGCCAGCCAGACAGAGCGAGCCAGAGGCTTTGTGGCCATTGCTGGCTTCCCCCGCGTCCAGGGTGCTATAGACTGCACACATGTGGCCATCAAGGCGCCAGCAGGTGAGCCCGGTGCCTTAGTCAACAGGAAGGGCTTCCACTCCATGAACGTGCAGATAGCGTGAGATCACAGGATGCTGATTCTACAACTCTGTGCAAGGTACCCTGGCAGCTCCCATGACGCTTACATCCTGAGACACTCCCAGGTGCCGAGGCTCTTCAGTGCTCCAGCCCGGCTGGATGGATGGCTGCTGGGTGACAAGGGCTATCCCCTCAGAAGGTGGCTTATGACGCCTCTCCGCCATCCAAGAACAGAGGCTGAATAGCGGTACGATAGGAGCCATGCCTCCACAAGGGCTGTGGTGGAGAGAACCATCGGTCTTCTCAGGATGCGCTTCTGATGCCTGGACGATTCAAGGGGTGCACGTCAATACCCAGATTGTGTGTCGCTGATAGTGGTTGCATTCTGCGCTCTCCACAATCTGGAGCTGGAAAGAGGGGATGCAGTAGATGAAGATGATGTAGACACAGTTGCTCTGGCTGCAAACGATGAATCCAGTAGTGAGTCTGAGGGTGAGCACGCACAGGAGAACGCTGAGGGGGTAGATGCTAATCTGGGCATACTCCAGGGAGGCAGGGACACCTGGGAGGCTTTAATCCAATGACCCTTCAGCTAGCCCACCGCAGATGGACCTCCAACACAAGCCAGGGCTGCAGGCTCCATACTCGATACCTGAGTGCAAAATCTGCCTGGGTAGGAACATTAACTAAGGGCCTTGTCAATAAAGCTCAATGTCAAACAACTCACTCATAACATCAAGGGTTCCTGTCCACCTGCAGAAGTGAGGAATCACCCTGAGTCATGCTCACATATCAAAATTTAGTGATTTTACAAAATGAAGTGCACAAAAAAATAATTACAAAGGTGTTACGCATCACACCGAGTGATCATGAACTAATAGCGGAGCAACATAAAACCACCAGTGAGAAACCTGTGGTGTGTACAAGGTGCCTTAAGTTTACGCTTGCAGTTGCTAAGTCTAGGTGCTCCCCCTCATTGGCATTGGAGATGGCCTGCTCACTGTGCTGTCCTGTTGGGCTCGATGACCTTGGCGGCCGTCCTCTGGCCCATGGAGTCTGTGCTGGCCTCGCCTGGGAGAGAGCTGCCAGTTCCACAGCTGGCATCTCCCCAGTCGCCACAGCCTCATCGGAACCCACAGTCACTGGTAGAGGGGTGGAAGAGCTGCTGCATTCATCCGGAGCACCCTGAGAGGAGCCTGCAGAAACGACAGGCAGCTGCTGCGCCGATATGAGGTTGCTTTGGACCTCCCTGCTCACCATTGATGGATGGGCATTGAGCTGGGATACTTGGTGCCCAAAACATCTCCCACACTGGCACTGACCATCTGAGGTCAATGCCGCTGTGACGGCTTGTAGGTCCAAGCGCAACCCCAGGAAGCCCTGATTGCTCTCCTGGAGGAGCCTCTCCACGAGAGTCGCCACTCTCTCCATGGAGGACGCATGGCGCTCGACCATGAGACTCATTGCATCGGTGATGCTCCACGTGGACTCCTTCAGCACGGAGACCATGTCACACATAGCCTCATGTATCTCCGCCAGATCCTCTCGCACATCCTGCTGCACTTCCAGCGTCTGCTGCCTCACGGACGACTCCAGAAGCACACCGTCAGCCACTGACTGAGCACGTGCCTGGTCCCCAGCAGTCCTCTGACTGCCGGCGCCATGGGCACTCTCTGTCTCCGCCCGCACCTCAGGCGAGTGTGAAGTGCCCCAGGACACTAGCCGATGATCTAATTCCCACCGAAGTGCTAGTATCTGGTCTGGTGCCTGCCTGGCAGAGATGGTGTGACCCTGGTGAGTCCAATTGTTCAGGGACCTCAGGTGTGAGGTAGCCCCTTTGCCTCCTCCTTCCGGCCCTGCTCCAGTGATGCTAAAAGGAAGAACAAGGACATTTGATTAGTTAAAGTGGAGACAATTTCAATGTGCATGCCTGTCCCCTGGATCAGTATGCGCTCATCCTTCCACAATCAATGGTCAACCCATGTTGCAAGCTTCAATCACTGAGCATTCAGCTGGGCCACACATGGTGACCTCGGTACTCGGCAATCATATCTCCCCGTGGCACCCCAGCCTCACCGCCAATGGTGGACCTGGGCGCATGGCGCCTCTCCAGATCCATCGCCTCCTGCTCGTATCTGGTCACAATGGCAAACTGGGCCTGGCCTCCGCCAGTCTGCATCCACTCGGTGGCATTGTGTGCAGTCTTCCCCTGAAAAGGAGAGAAGAGTCCACCCTGTACCTGGATTCCCATCGCATCCCTGCCACCCCAACCAGAGTGGGACAGTGCAGGGTTCCAGTGCTTTGTCACCCCACAGCTGCCACACACTCACACAAAGACGCCAGGGCTGACCCCGCCTTGCCCACATGCTGCCTCCATCACATTTGGCATCATACAGTCTAACCTTGCAAAGCGAGGAGGCACAAGCATGTGGAACTCCAAGGGCAGCAGATGGATTGGTGCCCCACCACCTGGAAGCCCCCCTCCCAGCCTGTTAGCACCCTGACTTTGACATGTTTCGCAGTTCCAACATTGTGCCTAAGTGCAGATCCTTGAGGTTGCCCCCAAACCTCGACTCTGAGTGTTAGTGTTACACATGCTGCGGGTGCAGAACCCACCTCAGCACTACCCTCTCAGGGTGAACTAGGCATGGGCAATATCTGCTGGCCCACCCAGCAAGGGAAATATGCCGTGAAGGATTCAATGCTGTAACTGCACTCAGAGTTGGTGGGGTGTTGGGGGGAAAGGCTACCGGCTGTGCTAAGTGACCTCTCCCAACATGGTACTCACCCTTCCCAAGCGCAAGAGGTCGTTGAATCGCTTGCGGCACTGGACCCATGTGCTTCACACCATGTCATGGTAGCTGACTATCTCGGCCACCTCCTCCCAGGCACGTTTGGTCAGGTGCGGGGGGGGCCTCTGCCTTCCATCCCTGGGAACGAGGACCTCCCGCTGTGCTGCCACCTCCTCCAGGAGGGCAGCTAGGCACTCATTGGAAAACCGAGGGGCACACTGCCCCGCTGCCCTACCCCCTGGCCTGGCCTGCTCTCCAGCAGCGCTCTGGTGAGCCCTTCTACTGGCCGTGATGAACAGCCTTTGCAAGGCTGCCAGCACTTCAGTTAAACAGGCAGCCACGTCGCCATTGGACCCGGCAGTCATTGCACTCCCGCCGCTCCCCGCCCACTCCCGCTATCCTCGGGAGCCATGCTTCACGCTGGGCGGGCCATAATTGGCCCGCCCGTGCAAAATGGTGGCATGGAGCCGATCACGGGCAGCGGTCGGCTCTGTTCCCAAACGGCCTGCCCGACGGGGAGAAAATGTGCGGTGAAGGAGATTAGCAAGGGAAGGTTTGGAATAGTAAATTCTGGAGATGATGATGAAGGCATGTATGAGGTGGTGGGCAATATTGTAAAGGTGGAACTATGAACTTTGTAGTGGAGGGGATATCAAATCTGAAACTAAGCTTAGGGCTGATCAGGTTGTCAAGATTGAAAAAGATCTGGTTCAGCCAGGGACAGACAATGATGAAGGGAAAGGGACTGGTGGCAGGCAAGCGAGGTTTGTGGCAAGGACAGGAGACAATAATTGGAACTTTCAAACTTTGAGCTTGAAGAATCAACGACACGTCCAAGACCTGATGTCGGCCAAGCGATCTGACAAAATGGAGGCAGTTGGGTCAGGGGAAGTGGTGGAGAGGACTTCTGGGTGTCATTAGCATACTTGTGAAAACGCACCCCTTGCCTGGATGGTGTTAGCAAGGGGCAACATGTAGAGGAAGAGGAACCCCCAATGCATACACAAGTAGTTTCAGGCTATAGAAATGTGACCCTGTATGTCAATACCTGTTACCTGGGAAGCAGCCATGACTCCTTCATTCTGCGACAATTTAGCTGGCCCAATTAAGTGAATAGGTGAAAGGTCTTGGGAGAGCAGGGCCGCTCCATACACGCCAATGTACAAAACTTGGAAAGGCCAATAAACAGCTTTAAAAAAGTCCCCCAAACAATGAACAGCTGGAAAATGCCCGTGATTAAAGGTCTGTGATCAAAGCCAGTACTGAATAAATTTACTTTCTTTTCATTGCAATGGATTTCTGGATTTTTTTTGTTAGCTTCTTTGGAGTACTTGGCGTGTGGAATCGAGCAGAAGTGACACTTGGCAATGGAGGATTACTTGGCAGGCTGTGTTTACTGATACACAGAGAAAGCTAGGGGGAGATGGTGGCATAGTGGTAATGTCATTGGATTAGTAATCCAGTGATCCAGTCTAATGCTCTTGGAATATGGGTTCAAATCCTACCATGGCAGCTGATGGATTTTAAAATTCAATTAATATAAAGTTAGTTGTGAAACTATCAGATCTTATAAAAACCCATCTGTTTCACTAATGCCCCTTTTAGGGGAGGAAAATCTTCCACCCTTACCCTGGTCTGACCGACAGCAATGAGGCTAACTGCCCTCTGAAATGGCTTAGCAAGCCACTCAGTTCAAGGGCAATTAGGGATGGGCAACAAACGCTGGCTTTCCCAGTGACACCCACATCCCATGAAAGACTGAAAAAAGCGAGCCTGGGTTGTGTGCTTTGTGCAGTTGAGTATCCATAATGACAACTTATTTACTCAGATCCTTAGAAAGGTCTGCTTGGTGCGATGGCTATTTCCTTACCCCTTGTGAATTCAGACTTGGCTCCTGTAGTCAGGCATTTAGCTCAGTGCTGCAGAAGCAGAATTTCCTGACCTTGTGAATTAACTTAGTACATGTTATTGCAACTGCAGCACACGATTACCTGGCTGTGGAGCTGAAGCTGTAACAGATGGCAGGACAGGTAGGAAATGAGCTAGATATTGGCTTGGGACTTTCCTTACCAAGGATTGGAAATTTCTGATGTGTTACGGTTGAGTTTTCCTTTTCTTCTCCTGGGTTTTCCGCTTACTGAGCCTTCAAGTTGTCAAATATCTTCCCAGAATACAGCAGCTGGGAGAAAGAGACAGAGAAACATCCATCTGGGACTTGCCCTCAAATAAACCATCACTAATTCATAGCTGGAAATGGTTTGAGATTTTCCACTGTCAGTAGTCCCAGCTGGAGAGTCTTGCTGTCTCTCTAGGCCTTTTTAAAATTAGTTCTCAATTTCTTTTGGTTTCTCAAACATAATCAAGAGAGTTGGCAAGCAACGCACCATCAGTTTCTTAGCAATGTTTCTCTGAATGTCAGTTAGTGCTTAAGAACAGAATCTGTTCATTCATCTGTTTTTGCCTCTGTCTGTCCTCAGCATGTCCCATAATCTTATTGAGCCCTGGATCGCTGTATGAGAAATAACTGGCATAACCCTGTGTCCAGACACTCCTTGGCACAAAGTGCTAATATATAAATCAACTGTACTACTGGGAAATACAACCCTTTATCCCTTCTGACTTTAATTTTTCTCATTGCTATGTATTGCACTAACTGATTTTCTCCATGGGATTTCTTTCAATTGACTTTGCTACCTGGCCACATACTAAGTACAGAGTTCAGGGCTGGTTTTTACTGCCTTGTCATATGTTATGAATGGTTGTTCTCTCTTCTCTGGTGAACTGCACTCCAGGTATTGCTGTTCTAGTGAGAGCTACGACGTGCACACCAGCTATTTGGGTGCCCGGCAGTGAGTCAATGTCACTTACCAATGTTACAAAAGTGACATGTAGGAAAGGAAGAAATTTCTCCTCCTTTTAATCTTAAATGGTCGTCTCCTCTTCCTGATACTGAGTTTTAAGAATTTTTATATATTTCAATTGGATTCTTCTCTCATTCCTCTAAACTCCAGAGAATATGGGCCCATAATCACTTGGAAGAGGTGATAACAATTACGGGCCTCAAAGGAAAAACTACTCTAGAAAATTTCTTTCCAACCCATTGAGTTAAAGATAGACACCAAGATATTCTGGATCCATATTTACAGAATGGTGTTAGTATTTTGGGAAGAATATGTTTTTATTCAATGGTTTCCTTGT
Organism: Cetorhinus maximus; assembly: GCF_964194155.1. NCBI lineage: Eukaryota > Metazoa > Chordata > Chondrichthyes > Lamniformes > Cetorhinidae > Cetorhinus > Cetorhinus maximus. The sequence continues at coordinate 4,446,264 of NC_135882.1, forward strand.
AGAGAATGGTTATGTTGGTCAAGGACATTAAGTTCACCTAAGTAGCAGACTGACAATTGATTCAACTGCAAAATGGAGTCTTCCTCATAAAAGGCCACATCTCTGTGACCTGACCCTTGCGTAACAAGAAATTGAAGGATTGAAAAGTCAGCCTTTATCAGTACAAATAATGAAATGTTGGGCCATATTAAACAAGTGACATTGAATAAAGGGGCTAAGTACTTTTAACTGATGCTATTATTATTGAAATATAGATGCAGTATTATTCTTCAGTGAAATTATAGCATGTATAAATACTGAGCTTCTACCTCTATTCCACTTTCTTGCCCTCTTTCCATACCCCTTGATTCCCTTATTGTCCAAAGATCTATTTACCTCAGTCTTGAATAATGTCAATAACAGCATTCACAGCCCTCTGGCTGAGGATGAAAGTTATTTTTACTGTTTATGTTACTCTAGTATGTCTGACAAAGACAACCTTGTCTGATTTTGTGATGTTTATGTGGAACGTCTGTGGTGAGCCAACATGGGAACCACAACCTTGGCACAGAAATGCTCGGAATTCCACAGATGCATGAAAGAGGGGGCATAAGCACCAATAATGTTTGGGGGGCATGAGGGGTGGGTGGGTATATGGGAAATTAGTGCAGGATATCTGGAACAGGTGGTGCACAAACATCACTCCAAAATCATTGGTCTTTGTGAGAAGATCTGAATGGTTGGCAACTATTCTAGCCTTTGAAGTCTTGGCTAGTTAGAAAACTCTACCCCTCCAATATGCCAGTACATATACTATGGGTCCAAGTTTATGTGCAGCACACCACAGGTATGATTAAGGAATGATTCTGTTGTTTGGAGAGCTGAGGTGAGGTTCTACACTAGAGTTCAGCCAATCTCTCCAGTCTCTCCTATATCTCTCTTATATGTTATACAGTTTCGCCACTGGATGTGGACCGGACTTGCAGCAAGTTGAGGAGGAGGTCCATGGGACTAAAGGATTAGGTTGTGGAGGAGAATGAGGGATTGCTGTTGATGTCAAGGCAGCATTTGACTGAGTGTCAGGAGGTTGCTCAAGGAGTCCTAGCAAAACTGAAATCAATGGGAAAAAGGGGGAAAACTCTCCACTGTTTGGAGTCATACCTAGCACAAAGGAAAATGGTTATGGTTGTTGAAGGTCAATCATCTCTGTCCCAGGACATTGCTGCAGGGGTTCCTCAGGGTAGTGTCCTAGACCCAACCATCTTCAGCTCATCATCAATGACCTTCCCTCCAACATAAGGTCAGAAGTGGGGGTGCTCGCTGATGATTGTTCATTACCATTCATGACTCCTCAGATCCTGAAGCAGTCCATGTCCATATGTAACAAGACCTGAGCAATATTCAGGCTTGGGCTGACAAGTGACAAGTTACCTTTGTGCCAAACAAGTGCCAGGCAATGACCTTTTCCTACAAGATGGAATCTACCATCTACCCTTGACATTCAATGACATTACCATCACTGAAACCCCCATATCAACATCCTGGGGGTTCCCATTGACCAGAAACTGAACTAGATCGGCCATATAAATACTGTGGCTACAAGAGCAGGTCAGAAGCTGGGGATTCTGTGGTGAGTAATTCACCTCCTGACTCCCCAAAACCTGTCCACCATCTACAAGGTACAATTAAGTCAGAAGTGTAATGGAATACTTTCCACTTGCCTGGATAAGTGCAGCTCCAACAACACTCAAGAAGCTAAACAGCAAGCAGAACAAAGCACCCCACTTGATTGGGACCCTATCCACCACCTTAAACATTCACACCCTCCGTGATTGACATGCTGTGTACCATCTACAAGATGCACCGCAGCAACTCACCAAGGCTTGTATCACCTAAGAGGATAAGAGCAGCAGATGCATAGGAACACCACCACCTGCAAGTTCACCACCAAGCCACACACCATCCAGACCTGGAACTAAATCGCTGTTCTTTCACTGTCACTGGGTCAAAATCCTGAATTTCCCTCTCTAACAGCACCACATGGACTGCAGCGGTTCAAGATGGCGGCTCAACACCACCTTCTCAAGGGCAATTTGGGATGGGCAACAAATACTGGCCTAACCAGCGATGCCCACATCCTGTGAAAGAATAAAAAGGTGATATGCAGGCAGGGAAATGAGGGGCCGAATTTATTGCCCTCCACTGTGGTGAGTTTGGTGGTGTAGGGTCATTTAATCAGGCGGGAGGGTGGTGGCAGATGGAGTTCCCACTGCCTTCCCCCCCCGATTAGGTCTGTGGTGGGAAGCTCTGTGAACAGCTTTCCCATTCTGCTGCGAATTGAAGCCCTTAAGTGGGCAATTAAGGAGGGTGGGTCCCTCACTCAAAGGCACTCAGTGCCAGATTAAGAGACCCAGTATTGGGAAATAGGGGGCCCTCTGAGAGCTGAGAACCTTGCTGCCGAACCCCTACCTTGAAACCCTTACCTCGCAACTCCCATCCCAGCATCACTCAGCCGTGGCCTGGGTCCATGACAATGCTGGGCCTTGGGTGGATGTCATACCAACAGCAGCCACCACCTCCCTGGTGTCGCTGCCGTGCAATAGAGCTGCTGGATTCTGATTGGTTGGCACTTCTCGGTGGGTGAGATTTCCACCCCCTCGGGTCCTTGATCCTGGGGAAGGCCTGCTGCTGTCCAGGTAAGTGCCTGTGTGGCTCATGATGCAGAGGGTCTTCCCCAAAAAGAGGTGACACAGGACTCTTGCTGGCTCTCCAGCTGGTGGGCAAGACCCCATTGCTTCCATTAAATCCAGCCCTAGGAGTGGGCTTTGTTGGAGTTAGCTACTTCCAGGATTGAATACATTCTACCAACAATCAATAAAAGAGCAACCACGTATAATAGGTGCAAGAACATGGTATTCATTCCCTGCACTCCTGCTGCACTTCCATATTTCAGGCCCTTCCCACTGTTCGCTTTCTTTCCACAGCCCATCGAACAAACACTGCCCACATATGAGCAGGGGTATTTCCTAGTGAAGGACTTCACTGCTGACCCTCAGTGTTCTAACTTGGCGTTGCATGACCCTGTACCCAAATCTACCAGGGCTAGCCAATGATTAAATAAAAAGGTCGGCATTTTGTTGTGCTAGTTACAAATGTATGTGTCTTCTACTGCCATTTTTCCCCTATCTGGTGTGCATGCGCAACTCTTCAACCTAGGGCTGTGTCAAAATGTTCCCTATATGGGGCAACGAGGGTGGCAGGCTGTGTTGAGATTGGGTGCTGGGGCTGTGTTGAGATGGTCATGACTTGGAACCTTGGTGCAAAGGTTATGCAATGGCCCTGTTAGAGCTGGAGCGACAGATGATTTTGCATTGTGTGGTTAGTTCACTAGCAGGTACTTACATTTGCTGTGCAGGGTTAATGGATGAAGAAATTGAGCCCGAAATCAAGACTGACGCTCCTAGTGCAGTGCTGAAGGAGTGCTGCACTGTCAAAGGTGCCATCTTCCAGGTGAGATATTAAACTGACGCCCCAACTGCTCTCTTGGGTGGATGTAAACAATCCTATGCATTATTTGAAGAAGAGCAGGGGAGTTCTCCCTGGTGTCCTGGCCAACATTTATCCCTCATTCAAAATCACTAAAAGCAGAATATCTGAACATCATCACATTGCTGCTTGGGGGATCTTGCTGTGTGCAAATTGGCTGCCACCTTTCTTATATTACAACACTAACTTGATTTCAAAAAGTAATTAATTGCCTGCAAGCGCTTTGCGATGTCATGAGAGGCGCAATATAAATTTTAGATTTTTTTTCTTTTTGCATGGGGCCATTCTAAAATTTCTTGTTCCTCACTTACCAGGATATGCACAAGGAGATGGTCCTTAAGATTTCTACATTTTTCGTGCAGCAGATCTTCTACACAGGGTTCAGAGAAGTCTGGGTTAAAACCGCAGCAATGTCTATCCAGGCGATCATGGACCTGGGGGAAACAAAAGCTGGTTTGTGAATGTAACAGATACAGAAACATTTTGCCACATGTTTGGACCATCTCCACACCTTGCAAAGCACCAGGACGTGTGCCAGTGAATGCCAGGTCTTCAGCTCAAGTACTCAGAAACTTGCATGCAGAGAGAGAATTTAGTGCAAATTTCATAATATTATCAGCTACCGTAGAATTGACAGTGAATGTTATCTCGGGGAGGCCTCAGTTCTCTTTCATGCAAAAGATTAAAGTGCACAGGCGGGAGTTAAAGCTAGGGCTTTTCCATGTCCCAATTAATGTTTATAGGACATTGAACCATCATTGTGCTAATGATGGGAAAACACTGGGGTGCTGATAACATAATCCTGCACCCATTGCAATAGAAGAAGGCCATTCAACCACTTGAGCTTGTTCTGCATTCAATAAGATCATGGTTGATCTGTATCTCAACTCCATCCACCCTCCTTGGCTCCATTTCCCTTAATATGCTTGGCTAATAAAAATATATTGATCTCAGATCCACTATTGTTTCGTGAAAAAAGGTGCCACACTTCAACACGCTTTGTGTGAAGAAATGTTTCCTAACTTCTCTCCTGAATGGTCTGGCTTTGATTTTGTCCTGGACTCCCACAACAGCAGACCATAAGACATAGGAGCAGAAATTAGGCCATTCGGCCCATCGAGTCTGCTCCGCCATTCAATCATGGCTGATAAGTTTCTCAACCCCATTCTCCCGCCTTCTCCCCGTAACCTTTGATCCCCTTACCAATCAACAACCTATCTATCTCGGTCTTAAATACACTCAATGAACTGGCCTCCACAGCCTTCTGTGGCAATGAATTCCATAGATTTACCACTCTCTGGCTAAAGAAGTTTCTCCTCATCTCTGTTCTAAAAGGTCTTCCCTTTGCTCTGAGGCTGTGCCCTCAGGTCCTAGTCTCTCCTACTAATGGAAACATCTTCCCCACGTCCACTCTATCCAGGCCTTTCAGTATTCTGTAAGTTTCAATCACATCCCCCCTCATCCTTCTAAACTCCATCGAGTATAGACCCAGAGTTCTCAAACGTTCCTCATACGTTAAGCCTTTCATTCCTGGGATCATTTTCGTGAACCTCCTCTGGACCCTCTCCATGGCCAGCACATCCTTCCTGAGATACGGGGCCCAAAATTGCTCACAATATTCTAAATGTGGTCTGACCAGAGCCTTATAAAGCCTCAGCAGCACATCCCTGCTTTAATATTCTAGTCCTCTTGAAATAAATACCAACATTGCATTTGCCTTCCTAACCACTGACTCAACCTGCAAATTAACCTTAAGAGAATCCTGGACTAGGACTCCCAATTCCCTTTGCACTCCAGATTTCTGAATTCTCTCCCCATTTAGAAAATAGTCTATGCCTCTATTCTTCCTACCAAAGTGCATGACCTCACACTTCCCCACGTTGTATTCCATCTGCCACTTCTTTGCCCATTCTCCTAACCTGTCCAAATCCTTCTGCAGCCTCCCCTCAATACTACCTGTCCCTCCACCTATCTTTGTACCATCTGCAAACTTAGCCAGGATGCCCTCAGTTCCTTCATCTAGATCATTAATGTAGAAAGTGAAAAGTTGTGGTCCCAACACTGACCCCTGCAGAACTCCACTAGTCACTGGCCGCCATCCTGAGAAGGACCACCTTATCCCCACTCTCTGCCTCCTGCCAGACAGCCAATCTTCTAACCATGCTAGTACCTTGCCTCTAACACCATGGGCTCTTATCTTACTGAGCAGCCTCCTGTGCGGCACCTTGTCAAAGGCCTTCTGGAAGTCCAAGTAGATAACATCCATTGGCTCTCCTTTGTCTAACCTACTCGTTACCTCCTCAAAGAATTCTAACAGATTTGTCAGGCATGACCTCCCCTTGATGAAACCATGCTGACTTTGCCCGATCTTACCATGCACTTCCAAGTATTCTGAAATCTCATCCTTAATAATGGACTCCAAAATCTTACCAATGACCGAGGTCAGGCTAATCGGCCTGTAATTTCCCGTCTTTTGCCTCGCTCCCTTCTTAAACAGGGGGGCTACATTAGCGATTTTCCAGTCCTCTGGGACCCTCCCTGACTCCAGTGATTCCTGAAAGATCACCACTAACGCCTCCACTATCTCTTCAGCTATCTCCTTCAGAACTCTGGGGTGTAATCCATCTGGTCCAGATGATTTATCCACCTTTAGACCTTTCAGTTTTCCTAGCACCTTCTCCTTGGTAATGGCCACCATACTCACCTCTGCCCCCCGACTCTCTTGAGCTTTGGGGATGTCACTCATGTCTTCCACTGTGAAGACTGACGCAATGTACCAATTCAGTTCCTCTGCCATTTCTTTGTTCCCCACTACTACTTCTCCAGCGTCATTTTCCAGCAGCCCAATGTCCACTTTTGCCTCTCTCTTACCCTTTACATATCTAAAAAAACTCTTGCAATCTTCTTTTATATTACTGGCTAGTTTACCCTCATATTTAATCTTCTCCCTCCTTATTTCTTTTTTAGTTGTCCTCGGTTGGTCTTTTTAGACTTCCCAATCCCCTGGTTTGCCACTGCTCTTCGCCGCATTGTATGCTTTCTCTTTAGCTTTTATGCTGTCCCTGACTTCCCTTGTCAGCTATGGTTGCCTCGTCCTCCCTTTAGTATGCTTCTTCTTCCTAGGGATGAATTTTTGCTGTGTCTCCCAAATTACTCCCAGAAACTCCTGCCATTGCTGTTCCACTGTCTTTCCTGCTAGGCTCATCTCCCAGTCAATTCTGGCCAGCTCCTCCCTCATGCCTCTGTGGTTGCCTTTATTCAACTGTAATACCGTTACATCTGATTCCAGCCTTTTCCTCTCAGGAAAGTTTCTCTCTCTATATACCCCATCAATTTATTTCAAAATCCTAAAAAATATAAACAAATCATCTCTTAACCTTCTACATTCCAGGGAGTACAGGCCTACTTTATATAACCTCTGCTCATAATTTAACCCTTGGAGCCCCGATAACATTCTGTTGAATCTGTACTGCACTCCTTCCAAGGCCAATATATCCTTTATAAAATGTGGTGCCCAGAACTGTACACAGTGTTTCAGATGTGGCAATGCCAGGGCTTTGTTTGGCTGTATCAAAGCCGCCTCCCAGGTATATTTTAGCTAAAAACAAAAAGCTAAAAGCTACTGCGGATGCTGGAAATCCAAAACAAAAACAGAATTACCTGGAAAAACTCAGCAGGTCTGGCAGCATTGGTGGAGAAGAAATCAGTTGACGTTTCGAGTCCTCACGACCCTTCGGCAGAACTGAAGTATAGTTAGGAGAGAGGTGAAATATAAGCTGGTCTAAGGTGGGGGGGGGCCTCCGCCCCCCGCCCCCCACCTTAGACCAGCTTATATTTCACCTCTCTCCTAACTATACTTCAGTTCTGCCGAAGGGTCGTGAGGACTCGAAACGTCAACTGATTTCTTCTCCACCAATGCTGCCAGACCTGCTGAGTTTTTCCAGGTAATTCTGTTTTTGTTTAGGTATATTTTAGCCCTCTAGTTAAAAAGACTAAGATTCCATTAGTCTTTTTGATTTTTTTTTTGTACCCGACCACTACGTTTTAGTAATTTGTGCACATGGACCTCTTTTGACCTCCATTATTCTCAGCTTTTCTCACATTTAAGTCTATCCTTTTTCAGGTCGACCACCATGCAGCAGTATGTACCTTCTGCAACATGCACTACAGCAACTCACCATGGCTTCTTTGACAGCGCCTTCCAAACCCATGGCTTACACCGCCCAGAAGAACAAGGGGAGCAGCAACATGGAAACACGATCACCCATAAGTTCCCCATTAATTACACACCATCCTGACTTGAAACTATGGCCGGGATTTTCCGGCCCTGTCCCGGGCTGGACTTGTCCCGGGCGAGGTGGCGCCCCAGCCAGAAGTCCATTGACTTGCGGTGGGACTGGAAGATCCCAGTGGCGGGTGCGGAAAATCCCGCCCTATATCATTGTCCCTTCGTCGTCACTGGGTTAAAATCCTGGAACTCCCTCCCTAACAGCACTGTGGGTGTACCTACACCACATGGACTGCAGCGGTTCAAGAAGGCAGCTCACCACCACCTTCTCAAGGGGCAACTAGGAATCTACAATAAAAAACGGCCTTTCCAACAATGCGATAGTCTGTGAATGAATTTTAAAAAGGGGGGAAGATATAAGGGTGTAGAATTTTGTTTAAACACCTTTATTTACTAGTTATAAAGATACTGGATATGGGGACAAAGGACGTATGACCGGATGGGATAGTTGCAGGTGAGAGACCATGGCCAGAATTTTCTGGCCCCCTTGACATCAGGCGTCATGGTGGGTGGGTGGGGGGGGGAATGAGGGACAATATGGCGAGAAGGCCAAAAGTTGGTTTCACGCCATCGTGAAACCAGTTTGCAATCATCCACTCCACCCATTAATGATGTGCCACGTTTCCTGTCGCATTGGGAACTAATTTCAATATTTTAGCATCTCAATATGAGCCCTGCTCGCGGGAATCATCCCCCCACACTGGATCATCCGGGCATGTCGATTGCATGCCGATGTGTTTCACAACTGTACATAAGCGATGTGCACCTAGCGACCCGCACTTCACTCGGGACTTCGAGGCTTGTTTTCCTACCTTGTTTCAGGCAGCACTCGCAGTCATCAGCGCCAGGCTTCACAGGCAGCACCACATCACTTTTAGGGGGGGCTCACGGGCAGGTCTCTATGTACCAGACCAGCGGTAAGGCAGCGGTGGCTTTTCAATGGTTGTAGGGCTAGGGCTTGCTTGGGGAAGGGGGAGAAGTGGCCTCAGGCAAGGAAAGAGGCTGCATTGTGAGTGTTGGACTGAGGAAGCGGGTATCCCAGGGCAGGTGTGGGAGCACATGTTGATCTGCGCAAATGGCCTCAAGATGATGAGGGCTGAGGAGGCAGTCTCCAGAAGAAATGAACCCAGATGGAGATATGAGGGTGTGTGTGAGAGAGTGAGTGGTGATGTCTCTTGAGCTGGCAGTGAGTGAGTTGCCAGTGAATGTGTAATAGCCTTGTGAGTGTGTGAGTTTAGAGTGATAAGATGGTTGCCTTAAACTGGCAGCACGGATGGGATCATTCATCCGTTTTCTGATCTGAATGGCTGATCTCTTGTGTGCAGCATTAGCACTGACCACCTCTGTCACCTCCTCCCAAGTCGGCGTGGTGAGACTGATGGGCCTCCTGTGGCCAGAGCGGGGGTAGGGGACATTACAGCGGGCTGCCATGGCATCCAGAAGGTGTCCCGGGGATGCGTCAATGAACTGGGGGCTGCACTTTTCATGGCTTTTGGGGCCATGTCTTCACTGGAGCAGTCCTGCATTGCAAGTAATGAGAAGTGTGCATGCAGCTGCCGTTTAAATATGGCGCCCTGAGTGAGGAAGTGGCGAGGTAATGGTGTGGCAGGCAAATCGAAGACTGCCTTCCAGCGAGACGGTGTGTTCCCTGTGGCTGCATAATTAATGAGGTGTGAATAGGACAATACGGCGCGAAAACAGGTCATTGTGGCTGGCAGGTAAAAACCTTTTTCCCGCCCGCTACCTCACTGCAAATCTGGGATGATTCCACCCCATGTATTGAAACCTCCAGGAATGAGTTAAACCAGGTTTGTTAATCCTACCCCACCATTCAGGTGGCATCTAAACTGGCTGGGTTTACTGAAACACTGGGCCACTTAGGTGATAAAACGTTCAAATCTTGTGGTCCTCCTTTTCAAGAGAGGCTGGAGCACACTTGCAGCTTAGCTGCTTAACATGAGACAGGCCTCATCTGAATAATAGATAAGGGGTTTTGCTGTGCCCTATGTATACTCTGTGCTTGCTCATAGCACACTGGCCATTCGCAGTGGTGTTTATGGGTGCCTCATGCATGGAGAGAACCCAACTGTAAGGACCCATGGGCTTGATGTGCATCAACACAATAGGTACGGGCTGTCGATTATCATACCCAATATTTTACTGACTAAATGCTTCAATATGAAAATGTTTGGTGATCTTGAAGTTGCTGAATTGTGAAACTTGATTTTTCCCCCCCCCCCCTTAAATGCAAGTTGTTGCTATTCTGTACGTGCTGCACTTGGTAAAGTCATCGCCAATAAACCTGGTTCAGAGTCAGAAATGAACATGATTGTGGTGTGGTCGGGTGGGGTTTATCCCTCTTATGGAACAACCAGGAGCAAAGTGTGAGCTCAAGATATGTGAGGGTCCTACGGAAGCAAGATCTCTGCAAGAGAGCGCGGCTCCTGGAGTGTAAGGCCCATTTATGGGACATTGACTCACAGACAGTAACTTGCATTTGTATAGCACCTTTAAGATAGGAAAGTGCCCTAAGGCACTTCACAGGAACATTATCAAACAAAAACATGACACTGAGCCAAATAAAGAGGTAATAGGACAGTGACCTATGGTGAAAGAGGTAGGTTAGAAGGAATACCTCAATAGTGGAGAGAAATTGAGAGATGGAGAGGTTTAGGGAGGGAATTCCAGAATTTAAGGCCCACACGGCTGGAAATCGTAAACCTCAACCCCAATACTTAGGAGCAGAGAAACTTAGCAAAATCTCGACTATAATGGCTAAATGAGATCAGAAATAATCTGAAGGATATAAAAGTACAGAAACTAGTGAAGGCTAATATTCAGACCCACCCAATCCGACTACCCCCGTTCCAACAACCCACTCACTCATCCGCTCATTTACTGAAAGACTTGAGACCTTTAACAACCTACCTGAAAATGGCAGCTCCTGTCATCTTCTCTTACGCTCACCAGACTTGCCCTGGGGAGTCTGCACTGGCCCCATTGCTGCTGCAGCCAGGATCGGAAATCGCGGCTGAGAGTGGGCAGTATCTTTGGGGCGCGGAAAAGTTCACGAGCAGTGGCAATGTGCCCAGCATGACCGCTGGACAGGTAGATCTGGGCCATTATAATTAGATGGGGATTGGACACTGACGATTGGAAATCAGCAGATACCAGATGTGTTGAGTAGATCTTTCACGTCAGTCTTAACAAATAAATTCAACCTGACTCGGGAATCCCTGAACCGATACCAGTAAAGTGTGTGTTGTGAAGAAATCCAAAGGATTTAGTGTATCCTTATTGTCTGGGTGAAATGGGAGACATTCTAGAATAAGAGCAAAAGAAAGTCTATGGCAAGATGGATCTTTTTTTAACAACCATTCATGGCTTCACCTCCCTACCTGAAAATCCGTCCTCTAACAAACATAATGACCCAGATTTGGTGTTAAGAATAACAATGAGGCCATCAGTGTTCACCATTATTATGGAGCAAACTGCACAGCAACATGCGGAGTTCACACATGTGCAGTTAGACATGGGCGTCAGGGAGTTGCCGGCTGATTTTTCCTGTTCCTCTTACAAGCTGCAACTTCACTGGTACCTCACCGAACGACTTGAATTCAAGCACATGAAGGGTGCAAGGCTGCTGCACTTACCCACTCCATAATCCCTAAACACGCCAGAGAAAGTTGTCTTTGGCAGCTTTACATCTCGTGAGACAGTGGTTTGCTGCGGAGGAATACAGTGGGCTGAGAAGGTGCAGGATTTGCTGACCTCTGTTTTCTCTGGGCCTTCATCTCAGCCAGTTGAGCTCTCTGTTCCACCCCTCTCCCAATGCCCTTCCAAACAGTCAGCCTCGAGTGGTCATGGCCATTGATGATTGTCTCCCAGTTGTCTGTGTCAATGCCCACCTTCTTCATATCTTGCTTGCAGATAGGTGTCCTTGTAGTGGAGATATGGATGTCCAGCAGGTTGAGACCCAGTGACCAGTTTCCCGTACGGAAGATCTTTGACTTTATGGCTGCCGTACATTTGATGAATGTAACAGAGCCAATGTGGGCATTGTTGGCTTGGGAATGGGTGTATGCTGATAGAATTAGCATGCTGCTGGACATTGGAGTTGGTGATCTTGTCCTGACAAGAGATACCGAGGATAAGCCTGAGACAGCGAAGGTGGAAACTGTTCAGCCTCTTCTCCTACCATCATATGTTGTCCAGGTCTCCAATGTAGAGGGGTGCACTGAGGGCACAGGCTTGGTAGATTCAGGTTGGTGTTCTGTTGTTCCACATTCTCTTACTCAGCTTGGACATAACAGCTGCAGGTTTTGTAATGCATGTGTTGATTTCAGAAAAAATTAGGGCTGGTGCATTTAGACAGAATTGAATTTTTAACAGCATGTTAAGTTTTAAGTACTTTCAAGCGATCTCTCTGGCCCTGAAAATTTGATTGTACAAGTGTTGAATCACATTCCTACAAAATTTAATTATTTGACTATTTCTAAAAAAAGAGACATGCTGTCAAAGCTCTTCATCCTCCACTCATCTGGACAGATGCAAACATGCCAAATTTTAAAGGGAGCAACAATTTATACTGCATGGGAAAACGGTGCTGATTGGTTGGCAAGTCAACTCTGATTGGTCAAAGTGTTGCCATGGAGGATGCACCAGAGAAATATTATTCCCTACGCTTTTGTTTAATTCAAAAAAGGTGTAATGCCTAGACATTTGTGGAATTTAATTAATGTTGGAAATTTTAAAAAATAAAGTCAATTTTATTTTACTTTTTCTTTCTGTCTCTTTTATCTCTTTCTTAATTCCATCTGTTTTGTTTCCCTCTCTTTCACTTCTGTATATGATTTTACATTATTTATTTCCTGATGCAGGTGCTGCGGGCTGAATTTTTGAGGTTGGATTGCGATTCTGGTGCTGGCCTCAGTTTCAGCTTGGGAACCTGAAAGTGATCATTTTGGGACGTACATTGCAATCTTCCCAAAGTCGGCCAATTAAGAAGCCACCTCCGGGAGCCCTGCCCAATTAAGGACTGTGGGCGGACCAGGGAAGCCCAATAGGAGGGCCCACCCTGATGTCTGGCTGGTAGCCCCACTAGCAGAGATGGGCACTGCTATGGCAAACGGGACCACGTGTGTGCCTTAACATGGATGCACTCTCTGCAGCATTGAGGGAAATTAAAAATCATGCAGGAAGGAGGAAGGTCCTGGTGGCACCATCAACCCTCCCCCAATTGGCCCATTAATGGGCCTAATTGGCCTCTGCTGTATTTGGCAAAATAACCTTGAGGCAGAAATGAGTTGGGTAGTAGATCCTATGTGCTATTTTCCAACATTGCTCCCAGTCCTGCCTTCTAACCTACCTCCGCAGGACAGGGAAAATCCAACGCTGCCTGTCTCTGTGAGGATTCTTCAATCTGATCGGTTAAGGAGACAATATTGCCCCACTCATACATGCCATTGTTCCCATGAAGAGGGTGCCGCACTGTAGAGGATCTGTAAATACCGGAGGTTGACACTCAAAAGCCTGCGAAAAGTCTGTGGAAGGCTGTAAGTACAATGAATGGCAATGACCAAACCATCCTGGCCAGTGTACAATGTGAAATGGGCTGACAGTGGCAAAGGAGGTCTCATGTTTCTATTTAGTTAACTTTGGAAGACTGAAGCACTCTTGCTGGGTTTAGTTTCATGTAGTAGTGTAAGGCAGTGTCAGCATTTCTAACCCATGTCAAATGTTGAAGGGTAGTTAACCCCAGGCAAACGGGGGCACCATTCATTAGCAGGTGGTCGGCTGGGCTCTGGGCAGGTACAGTGCTGTGATTATCACTCAAGGAATGTAGCACTACTTGCTGAAATTCCACAGTTACGCTGGAGATCACATCAGCTCAGATTCTATAACTTTAGTTTTTGGACTACTTAGACAACTTGCTTCCAAAAAGACTTTCGCATCTGTAACTGGGTGCCTCTCTTGATTCCATCTATGAAATTAGTCTTGGAAAAATAATCAAGGATGTGACAAAGTGGTACTTTCTTTCTCTTTGTCAATGTTTGGGGGAAATATTGACCAGGAGGAAGATGATTGTATGGTCTCCTTGGGATCCAGTTTACTCCATGAAATGGGAGATTGGAATTATGTGGAATTACATCGAATTTACAGCAAAAAAACAAGCCTTCCTGCTGGGAGTTTGGTTCATGAGTGTCCCCATGCCAGTGGGCCTGCACACTGCATGTCTAGGGGCCAAATCTCCACAGAGTTCTGAAGTTTTAGCCTGGGGCCATGAAGGACGCAGTTTCTGTGTTGCCGTAAGGAGGCACAACTGAAGACTTGCCAATGGACAGGCTGTGTACTTATACATCTGGCTTTCTTTTTCACATTGCTGCTAGCCAGCAGGGTAGGCTGAAAATGAGAAGCAAAGTACTGTAAAGTACTGTCATTTGAGTGGGGTTGCATTCCTGTGAAACCTCGCAAATGGCGAAATCGCGAAGGAGGAAAATGCTTTTGAATGGGACTCAATTGGATAGGTTCCAGTCATGCAAGGGCAGCATCGGTTTGGGCAGTTACAGTACTCCACAAAAAGCTGTGTTTCTCTCCACTGAAGACTGGTAGACCTGCGTGTACTCCAAATTTTTGCTTTTTGTTTCCAATTTCCAGCACTGGCAGTTTTATTTGCAACCCATTTGAAAATCGCAGTCGATGAAAAAGAAAAAAACCCAAAAGCAGAAAACATGCTAACTCTTCACCCACACACTGGACACATTACATCAACCTGTTGGACATTTGCTACCAGTTGAGCTGACAGCTATCATATAACACTCATTACATAAGTCACATTCATTGAAGCAGGTTACTACTTTTGAAGAATGATTAGAATCATCTGATTTTTTTCATCACATGTTTGGTGTGCATAGATGGTCATTACCAATGAGAATTTAATTTAAGTAGAGTTTATGATAGCCTGATCAACCTATCTGCAGTAAATATCAGGCACAGGATTTGAACCTGCACACTGAAAAAGGGACCAGAATTCAGCAAGGCACTGATTCTTACACTTTGAGTACAATAAATTAGACCACTTGGCCAAGCTGACAACTTGCTAAACAGAAGGATTTAAACCCAGGAACTCTCACATATTCAAATGAAAGTCCAAAAGCCAGAACCATACCTCAAGACCAACAAACCAGCTCTACAAAGGCACTATATAACCTTCAAAGGCAATACCCTAAGACAATACGCTGTATTATTGCACCTCTCTGTATCTCTGCCCCTGCCTTAGCTCATCTGCTGCTGAAACCCTCAATCATGCTTTTGTTACCCCTTGACTATTCTCTCAATAGATATTGACAATACTCTCCTGGCTATCCGCTCTCCATAAAGTGGAGCTCATCCAAAACTCGGCTACCCATATCGTAACTCACACCAAGTCCTGTTCACCCTGTGCTTGATTTTAAAATTCTTAAGATTGTTTTCAAATCCGTCAATGGTCTCACCCCTCCCTTTATCTGTAACCTCTCACAACCCTCATCCAATTCTGGCTTCTTGCACATCCCCAGCATCACTCCAACATTGGTGGCCGTTGCTTCAGCTGCCTGGGCCCTAGGCTCAGGAATTCCCTTCCTAACCCACTCTGCCTTCCTCTCATTTAAGATGCTCCTTAAAGCCTACTCCTTTGATCAAGCTTTTGGTCACCTGTCCTGCTATCCCATGTGGCTTGCTTTGATAATGCTCCTTGAGATATTTTGCTATATTTGACGTGCTATGCAAATGCAAGTTGTTGTTGTTGTAGGATGGTCTGAATTGGACAAACTTGGGAAGCTTATGAGTGCTATGTGTGGGATTTTAGCCAATGAAATAATGCCTTATCACTGTGCACACTTGGGGATCCTTAAACCTGGGGCTCTGCCATCCTGCAGCACCAATAAGTAAGGTCCCTACAAGGAATGGTAATGACCATCTTGATAATGACCATCTGTACACATGAAGCCCCTGATAAGACAAAAAAAAAATCAGATGATACTAATCATTCTCAAAAGTAGGTAATCTGTTGCTATGAATGTGACTTGTGTACTGAGTGGTGTATGATAGGTCTCAGCTGTCAGCTCAGTTGGTAGTAGTCACTTCTGAATCAGATGCCCAAGTCCAGGGATAGGAGAGTACAAAATCAAGGTTAACACTCCCAGTGCAGTACTGAGATAGTGCTGCCCTACTGGCAGCACTATCTTTTGAATGAGGTGCTAACCCGTGATCCCATCTGTTCCCCTGGATGGACATAAAAGATCCCACAGCGTTATTTTGAAGAAGAGCAGGGGAAGTTCTTACTGATGTTCTGGCCAATATTCATCCCTCAACCAACATCAATCACTAAAATAGATGATCTGGTCATTATCACACTGAGGTTTGTGGAACTATGCTGTATGCAAATTGGCTGCCATGGTTTCCACATTAGAACAGTAACTACACTTCAACATTACTTCATTGACTGTAAAGCGCATTGGGACATCCTGAGGTTGTGAAATGAGCCATGCAAATGAAAGTTCTTTCTTTTCACTGAAATCCTCCAATGTGTAGCCATCTTTAATTCTGTGATCCTCAATAGAATAGTTCCAAGATATTTGTTCGTGAGATTGATCTTGGAGAAAGTGGAACTCATCTTTGGGTCAAGGCTCAGGTTGGGGCCTGGGCCCAACCCCACGCCTGTGAAGAGGCCAAAAGGTCTTGGGGTGTAGGGGGACTGAAGCGATCTCCTTTCTAAAGAAACCACCTGGGCACAAGAAGATTGTTCTTTGGAGGAAGGAGAGCAGCAACCCCATTACCCCACCATCACCCCAGGCTAGCCAGCTCCAGTCAGTTTTTCTGGAATCTAAGGTAACAGGGAAGGGGCACTGGAGGATATGGAAACTTCTGAGGAGAATCAATTAATCTAAGTATTAGTCAGGTTAATTTCCCATTGTAGATTCAGAAGAAGCTGGCTCCTCAGCAGCCATGGGGAGTGATCATGGCTGTTCAGTCTGCAAAACAAGTAGGTGACCAGAATCATGAGTATTTAGGATTAGAAATAGGTGGGTACACAACATTCTAAAAATGAATACACAGTTGAAAGGGCAGCTTTACTGAATTGTGTGAAGAGATAGGAAGTATCTCCATTTCTCTGTTATTTGGCAACAGTTCTATTTGACAACTGAAAACATTTATGCTAACACGAGGTAAGAGAACAAGATGCACCTTGGAATGGCAAGCAAAAACGTTTCAATTCTCTGTGACAGAAAGCATGTGCTTTTTAATCAGCTGTTGTTTGGACATCAGGTTCTCATTTGGATTATCAGGAAAGTTTGGTCATGGTAATTAATGTCTGCAATTCAGAGTCATGACTAATCACTGAATTACTTCCAGCCTATGGCTTTATTTATAAATACTTAATGAATCACAGCACTAACACAGCAGCTGCATTTTCATAGTCTTATACAGCAACTCTTTTGATTTCTGTATAAGCTCCATATCATTCAGCAATGTCTTGATGTTGCTATTTGGCAATTGCAACAAATAAAACCTCAAACTGCTTGGGTTTTTCAAAGTTTTATTAGTCTTCTTGGCATGTTGGACTTGACTTTCCTCTGCTATCCATTTTGGGATTGAATGGGGGAGTAGTGGTAAACCAGGAGAAACTGGGCAGTGCCAATGGCTCTGCCAGCCTCCAAAGGTTATCCATCTTTTAGTTCTGTCTCCCTCAATAGCACAGTTCCAAACCCTACGCCTAGAATTTTGTTTGCTCTGATCTGACATCCCAGAGGAAGTGCAACCCATCTGAGAGTCCAGGATGATGTTGGTGCCTGTATACCACCCCCTCCCCCACAAAGGGGCTAGAGTTAGGATTAAATTGCAATCAGATGAGGACTATGGTTTCTTCCCTCAGTCACTGTTGGCGCAGCCACATCTTCACTGCCTACTGCAAGTAAATGACACCGAAGGAGCAAGGTCCGATTCATTTATTAATTTATGGGATGTAGGAATCACTGGCAAGACCAGCATTTATTGCTCATCCCTAATCGCCCTCAAGAAGATGGTGTTGAACTGCCTTCTTGACCGCTGCATCATTGTTCTCCCACAGTGCCGTTAGGGAAGGAGTTCCGGGATTTTGATTTTGGAAGGTGCTATCGATGAAGTCTCAGAACGTTACCATCATGTGTCTTGTAGATGACAACCACTGCAGCCATGGTGTGCCTGTGATGCAGTGGGTGAATGTTTAAGGAGGTAGATAAGGTGCCGATCAAGTGGTCTACCTGGATGGTGTCAAGCCTCATGAGTGCTGTTGGAGCTGCACTTATCCAGGCAAGTGAAGAGTATTCCATCACACTTCTGACTTATGCCTTGTAGATGGTGTACAGGCTCTGAGTCAGGGGAGTCAGGAAGTGAGTTACTCGCTGCAGAATTCCTAGCCTCTGACCTGCTTTTGTAGCTACAGGATTTATATGGCTGGTCCAGTTCAGTTTCTGCTCAATGGTGATCCCCAGGAAGTTGATGGTGGGGGATTCAGCAATGGTAATGCCATTGAATGTCATGGGGAGATGGTTAGATTTTCTTTGTTGGTGATGATCATTACCTGACACTTGTGTGTTGTGCCAATGTCACTTGCCATTTATCAGTGCAAACCTGACCGTTGTCCAATTCTTGCTGCAGATTGGCAAAGACTGCTTTAATAACTAAGGAGTTGTAAATTGTACTGAGAACTGTATAATCATCAGCGATCATCCCCACTTCTGACCTTATGATGGAGGGAAGGCCATTGATGAAGCAGCTAAGAATAGTTGGGCCTAGGACACTACCCTAAGGAACTCCTGCCCTGCAGTGATGTCCTGGGGCTGAGAATGATTGGCCTCTGACAACTACAACAATCTTCCTTTGTGCTACGTATGACGCCAACCTGTGGAGAGTTTACCCGATTCCCATTGAATTCAATTTTATCTGGAGCTACCAGCCAATCAGAGGGTCAGCAGCTCAGGATTGCCACTGGGTAAAATTCAGCCCGCCCTTTAAGACACTTCTTAAAACCTACCTCTTTGCCCATGCTTTTGGTCAACCGCCCTTCTAACTCTTCAGTGTCAAATTTTGTTTGATAATGCTCCTGAGAAACACCTTGAGGCATCTTTATATGTTAAAGGTGCTAAATAAATGCAAGATGCTGTTGTAAATACCTCTACATGGGAATCATCAACTGACTCATGTACAATATCCAATATGCCCTGCTAGTATTGTAAACCCACCCGCAGAAATGTGTAAACATTGACTTGGATTTAATGTGGAGATGGTGACCTTATTCACCGGCTGGAAATCAAGGCCGATCCTGCCTCTGCCAGCCCTGGAAGCCACCACGGCATTTAGTTTTGTGGGGAGACAATGGCATGGTGGTAATGTCACTGGACTAGTAATCCACAGACCTAGGGTAATGCTTTGGGGAGCTGGGTTCGAATCCCACCATGGCAGATGGAATTTGAATTCAATAAAAATCAGGAATTAAAAGTCTAATGATGACCCTGAAACCATTGTCGACTGTTACAAAAAACCCATCTGGTTCACTAATGCCCTTTAGGGAAGGTAACCTGCTGTACTTAACTGGTCTGGTCTGGCCTACATGTGACTCCAGACCCACAACAATGCGGTTGATTCCTAAATGTCCTCTGAACTAATGCTGGCCTAGCCAGTGATGCCCACATCCAATGAATAAAAAAAAAGTTGCCTGAGGTGTGGCATCCATGCCCCAAGGCAGGATGTCCTGTCTCCAAGAGCTGTCAACCAATCAGAGGCAGTGCAACTCAGAACTGCTGGGATTGCAGTAGGACCAGGAGCAGTGCTGGAGGCCCAGACTTAAGGTAAGTGGAGCAAACTTCCTGGGGCCAGTGCTGGAGGCCCTCATAAAGAGGTTTTCTTTTATTTCATTTGTTCACGGGATGTGGGTGTCATTGGCTAGGCCAGCACTTAATCCTCATTCTTAATTGCGCTTGAGAAGATGGTGGTGAGCCGCCTTCCTAATCCGCTGCAGTCCATGTGGTGTAGGTACACCCGGAGTGCTGTTAGGGAGGGAGTTCCAGGATTTTGACCCACCGACAGGTGAGGCGAGTGATAGGCCGAGGGGTTCTATAAGCAGGGGTGGCTCTCGCCACTGAAGTGACCCTCTGTGAGGCACAGGGTTCCCGAACAGGAGGGAACCTCCTCCCCCACTTCTAGGCTGCAGTCAAGCCGCCAGCTACCTGGCAACTTCACTATGTGGTGTGGATCTTCATTCCCCACCACCACCTCCCCACCCCACCTGTTGGTAAAATACCAGCACTGGCAGGAAGAGGCCCTTAATTGGACACCTAAGGGCCTTAATTGGCCCAAGGGCATGTGGGCCATCTGCATCCTACTTGGCTGCTGGTAAAATACCAACGAAGGTGGGTAGGTGATAGGCACAACATACTCCCCCCGCTACCTCACTCAGTTTTATGCCTCCCACTACCTGGCAGCCTGCTACTGTGGCGGGGCTTGTAAAATTCCAGTCATCGCGTCTAATATGTCTAAGTATAAGTTTCTTTAAGATTGTGGAAAGTTATCTCTACTCTGAAAGAAGCTTACCTGTAAGAGGAAATCAAAAAGAGCTAACTTGCCCCACTCGGAGTGTTTCACACTGAGGCAGGACACGGTGTGATTCTCGGGAGACTTGTTGATGCCGCACTGTTGCCGAAGCACCGCCTGGTATTGAAACCAGCTCAGGTCGAATGAATTTTGGTCATTGTTGGGATCATTTAGATGTTGAATGTCTGAATCCCACCAAACAACTGGCCTGGCCACTCCGTCTGTGAACTTGTACGGGAGCAGCGCAGCATTAAATCTTCGGGCTACAACAGGCAGACTCCGGTTTAGACTCAGCACCCTGTCCAAATGGAAAGCTAAGACTTCATCGAGGTCACTGGGCCGCTTTATTAGGCCGCACAGTCCCTTTTGACAATGCCCCATTAGGTCATGGATCACAATGGAAGAATGAAAGCTTAGGCCTACTTTGATGACTTGCCCATGAGCTGGTATCCGTGCTTTTGCAACTACTGAGCCATTAGCCAACAGTTTCATCTTTTCAATGTCACTTGAGTCAAACCAGGGTGGAGGATCCTCAGGGAGTCTAAAGTTATCTTCCATCTCTGAATCTGGATGACTGGTTTCAACACCGTCACAGATTTTATGCTCAGTTATCCTTTTCCTCGCTTGTGAAGTAGTCTGTCGCTCACTTTTCCCATTGTTTACCAATGAAAAATCCAGGTGCTTCTTCCTTGCAGTGTTAAAGAATGGTACTTTCCCAAATCCCTTATAGTCATTGCCCCTAGCTTTCTGAACAAATAGTTTAAATTGCGGGAGAACTCGTTTTTTAGCAGCAATACCCTGAATGTCAGGTTTGCAATGAGTCTGCAGAGACCTCATGTCCTTTTTATCTGCTGTATAATTCAAAATAGAAGATATTTCAGGCATCTCCCCAACATCTCGGATGGCTGTTGTGTTCCCATTAGACTTAAGAACTTGTGAAAAGGCCTTGTCCACTGAGGAGTGATAACATATTGGGCCAATCCTTGGAGGCCCTGGCATCAGAGGTGGCTCAGCATCCCTGTTGACTTCCTGCCTCTGGTTATTTAGAGTTTCAGGCAGTATAATCTTTCTACTTGTGTGTCTTTTCTGCAGCAATTTGTTTTTATGTTCCAATATGCTGAAAGCCTTTTGCATTTCACCATAGCTGTACTGCTTTTGAAAAGGCTCTATGTTACTGTGTGGCTTAACGTTCAAATACCATCTCTTTAGATAACTGTTCTCCATTGGTAGTAATTTGTCATTTCTGTGGAAGGTATTTGTTTGCTTGGGGAAGGTGCCAGTGTTTCTCCACAGTCTTCTTTGCTGAGTAAGTTTTCCATGTAGCTGGCTGGATGCTTGGTAATCAAGGCCAGACATTTTGTCATCAAAATGGAGAGATGGATAAGTGTTTATCACCACCATGGATAGGGCAGTGAAGAAACAGCAGACAACCACAGGCTTCTTCCTTAATTTTCTCTTCAATTTAAATCTGGGCACCTGAAAGGAGGGGAAAAAAATAATAGTTCAACAAAATTGTGCTGCTTCATAAAAATCTGAATGCTCATTACCACAAGCTCCTGGAAAGAGTTGATGGAAAATGTATTGAATGTTTGTGAGATTTACAAACCCTTCAGTGAAAACGGTGGAGATGTTTTTCATCAACGAAACAGCAAAATAACATGCATTTACATTACACAGAATTGGCAGGCAGAAACAGGACATTCGGCGCACTGTCTGTATTAGTGTTTATGCTCCATATGAATCTCCCCCTACTTTTACTTCATCTCACTCCATCTCCATATCCTCCTTTCTCCCTCATGTGCTTAACTAGTTTTCCCTTAAATGCATCTATACTATCCGCCTACAAGTTCCAAATTCTTATCACCATGGTTTTATTTCTGCTGTGTCTGCATAGATTTTGTTCCAAAATTTCAGCATCAGTAGTTGGCCACTGTTGTCTCTCACGAAATTTTTTGTGCAGCTGAGGAATGGCAAGCCATCCTCAGCTGTTCTTGTTAGTTAAGCAATTGGTATTACTGAAGCCTGTGAATAGGTTTTAGAACATAGAAAAATAGAAGCAGGAGTAGGTCATTCAGCCCTTCGAGCCTACTCTGCCATTCAATATGATCATGGCTGATCCTCTATCTCAATACCGCACTCCTGCTCTCTCCCCATGCCCCTTGATGCCTTTAGAGTCAAGAAATCTATTTCTTTCTTAAATATTTTCAGTGACTTGGCCTCCACAGCTTTCTGTTGTAGAGAATTTCACAGGTTCGCCACCCTCTGAGTGAAGAATTGCCCCCTAGGAATTTACCTTACAATAACTACCTCCTGAGGAAATAACATTTCAGAAACAATCTTGAGTGTGTGCTTTGAAATATGGAAAAAAATGCCAAGTATCAACTGAAACTTTTAAACGGCAGACTTTGATGGACCAGGAGTCAGTGTAAGTTGTCAAGGCAGAGATATTGGGTGAGCAGGGCCTCATGGAGGATAGGATCAGGACAGCAGAATTTTGGATGAGCTGAAATTCATGGAGGATAAAGGTTGAGGAGCTGGTCAGGACAGGAACTGAAACAAGCTTAGAGCTGATGAAGGCATAGATGAGGGTTTCAGTGGCAGATGAACTGAGGCAGGGGTTGAAAGGGTGGGTTGATGTCATGGAGGCAGACATAGGTAGTCTTTATAATGGATTGGACGTAGGAATGCAAAGCTCACCCCAGGGTGAATAGGATGCCAAGACTTCAAGCAGTCTGTTTCAGCCTGAGATGATGGCTGAGGAAGGGGATGAAATCAGTGGTAAGGGCATGGAGTTTGAAGCAAGGACAAACCAAAGAAAAACGTGGCTAATTCAAGACTGGATATCAGACAAGCAGCTTGACAACAGAAGGGCAATAGAGGGGTGGAGAAAAGTGGTGAGGGGGTGGAGCTGGGTGTCATCAGTGTACATGTAGAAGCTGCCCCCATGTTTACAGATGATGTCACCAAAGGGCAGCAAGGACAGCTTGTTGGGGAACTCCAGATGTAATAGTGCAGGGTAAGAAGAGAAATCATTGTAGGAGATGCTTGAGTTATGATTGGATAAGGGTGGGACAATGTGAGGGCAATCCTGCAGAGTTGGACAACAGAGGAAAGGTATTGAAGAGGGGGATGCAGAGACATTGCAGATGAGAAGGAAAAATGCATCCCAGTCACAGTCTCAGAAGATATCATTTGTGATTTTGACTAGAGCTGTTTTTATGTTGGCTGGAGATGGAAACTTCACTGGAGAAATTCTACTGTGGAGTTGTGAGAAAGATGGCACAGATTTGGGAGACAACAGGTTGAAAAATAATGGAGAGGGAAGCAGGCTGTTGGAGATGCCATGGCAGTTTTCAAGATCAAAATCTTTTCATTGAGGAAAGGGGTGATGGGGGTGATTTTGATAGAGTGGGAACCAGTATCTGAGAGGGATCAAGGGAATCAATTTTAAGGTCAGTTAGCATAGGGGACAGGAAGTGAAGTTAGGGAACAGCTGGTCAGCAGTTTAGTGGGAATGAAGACAAAGGACCAGGAACTGGGTATCATGGACAAAGTGAGCACAAAGAAAACATGAATGCAGGTTCAGGGCTAGGACAGAGAGGAATAGTGGCTTAAAAACAGAAAATGCTGGAAATACTGAGCAGGTCTGGCAGCATCTTTGGAGAGAGAAATAGAGTTAATGTTGTGAGTCGAATATGATTCTTCTTCCGAATTGGGATTTTAATTAAGTTGGAGCTTGCATTCCTTAACACCTGAAAGGAATATAAAAAAGTTTTTCCGTTAAAGTGTCAGACGAGGCCAAGGATGAAATGAAACCGTGTACCATGACAGCTTTGAGATAGGATGAATCAGTGCTCCTGGAGAGAGGTCGAGTGTGTGGATGTGGCAGGGCACGCACTGAGTGTGGATCTCAGGGTGCAGCGGAAACAGCAGTCTGAGGAACATTGCAAGTCTCAGAAATACCTATAATCCTGGATGGATTTGAAATATGAAGGATGTTGTAAAGGTTGTTTGGTGTTTCACGGAAAGGTATGAGGCTTGTATGGTTGAACATAAACCATTTATGGGAAACCCATAACTAAGTACATATCTAAGGTACTGCCATGCTGTCTCTATGCAGGCTCCTTCCAGATTCTTCTCCACAGACAGTCTATTCTCATGTGACTGCATCATTACATGGGTGGTTCCTCAGTCCCACATTAACCCTTGCTCTGTCGAACACTCTTATATTACACCTCCCCCTCGTCCTTACCCAAATATATATTTACAATATAAGCTTTACTTGCTATCCCTTCTCTCTCCCCTCAAGTCTCTGACTTCATAAATTCACATGGTTTGAAGGCTTGACAATTCTTCCAGATCTCATCCCATCATGTGTGGGGCAATGGTAGTATCAATTGCTTTGGGTTGACTTTGTCAGTTTGACATTGAAATTGTAGTACTCTGTGATTCCAGCACTTGGTTATGTCCATTTGATTTGCTTTTTGTGCTCCTTCAAGTTGCATTTCTCTTTATCAAAAATCCGTTTGCTTTGTTTGGAAATTGTAGGTTTGTCCCGTTCCTTCCAAAGGGAATGTTCACTCTGGTCATTCCCAGAGCAGACTGGGATTTTCTTTTTCCGTGGGGTCTGCCATGATCTTGCTGAATATTGAAGTTTCAAAAATGGAACCTTCATTTCCACTTGTTTCACAATTTCAGCCATTTCATTTTTCAACAACTCAGTGGTTCTCAGTATGTTTGAGGCATCCAGTGCTTTTTCTTCTAGTTCCTTGAGCTTCAGTATCAGATTTACATTTTCCGATTTCTTCTTACATTTTATGATTTTTCTCATAATTCAACAGGGTCGCCTCGAGTTTCTTCTGCTGTTCTTCCATTTTGCTGTTCAAGGCAGTCTTCATTTCTTCATGATGCTGAAGGGTTATGTATTCCTCTTGCATTTCATCTTGAAGAGCAATCAGCTATTCTTTCAACTGTTTATTTTCTTGTTTACCGGTTGCCAACTCACACTGCACTTTAGTACATTGCTTTGTCACTACTGGTAGTTCCAATACTGCTTTTGTTGAATTAGTATTGAACAACTTATTTTAGCTCCTCATGTTTTTCCAGTGCTATATTCTTCAAAGAGTCTTTCAGGGCCACAACTTTTTGAGTACCTTTTCTGCCTGCTGTTGTGCCTGGCTGTACCTTTGGTTGAGTTCTTTCCAGCTCAGCTCTGAAACTAACATTTTCCTGTGGAATGGCTTCATTTTCTTTTTACAGGTTTTGTTTCTTTTGGGTTATCTCAGATACCTTTCCTTTACTCTCAGCCAGTTGCCCACTCTGCACTGCTGCCCCCGTTGCAGTTTGGGTAATGAGTCAGCATTTTCAAAAAGGCCTATTTTTAAGCCTTTCGACTGTTTCTCAGCCTCTTCTTTCTTTTGCACTAAACTCTTTGACTCGTGCACTTCATTGCATTGACATGGTCTGCAACCATCTTGTGATTTGCTTGAGTATTGTCTCCTTTGGCCTGGAATCTCCTGTTTCCATCAGCCTAGGGTCTTTTGTCCCCCTTGCTCTGGGGTCTTCTGCCTCCCTCAGCCTGGGGTCTTCTGTCTCCCTTATCCTGGGGGTCTTCTGTCTCCCTTGCTCTGGGGTCTCATGTCTCCCTTGGCCTGGGGTCTCGTGTCTCCCTTGCTCTGGGGTCTCTTGTCTCCCTTGCTCTGGGGTCTTCTGTCTCCCTCACTCTGGGGTCCTTGTCTCCCTCATCCTGGGCCTTCTGTCTCCCTTGCTCTGGGGTCTCTTGTCTCCCTCGCTCTGGGGTCTTCTGTCTCCCTTGCCCTGGGGTTTCCTCCCCCCTTTGGCCCTTTATTGGGCATGTTCTGGACTTTCTTTCAAGGTCTGTGCTCTCCACAACTTGGAGTTTAAAATATTTGTCAAACATTTTAACATCTCACCAAATGTGGTTGAGGATTCACCTATACCTTGTGTTAGGATTACTTCATCCACAAATACACCAAACAACTTTAAAAATGTATTAACTTGTACTTCTTCTGATTTCTTACTTAACCCTGATATACTCCAATAATTAAAAAATTCCCTTCTCCAAGACTCCTGATCTTGGGTTTGGTTTAGCCCTTGCCTTTCCTGTGCCTAAACCGGTCAGGTAGTTTTAATTTACTATCGATGGCCTTTTTTTTTAAAAAAGGGTGAGTACCTCTTTAAATGTTTTTTTTTCTCTTCAAGATAGCTCCGCAGCTGCCGTTCTTTTTTTCTCTCTCCTGTTCTTCCCGTACTTTGTCAGTTTCAGTGGGATCCCACTATGCCAACGGGTCCTTTTTTCTCTTCCTCGTTTAAAACTTATTAGCTGCATAGGAAATCTGCTGTTTGGGCCAGCTACTGGATTTTTAAGCCTGGGGCTCAACCTAAAGGTGGGGCAGAATTTTCAGTTTGACGTGCGGGGGGCAGGCCCCACACGTAAGATGATGCGCCGTGACGTTGGGCGAGCGTCCCAGTGTCACCGCGCGCCATCACGATATCTCGCTGGGCGCGCGTGCAATGAAGTCCGACGCGCGCCCACCATTAATTAAGGGGCCAGTTAAGGCCCTTAAATCAGCAATCGACGGCGATTTTTAGGCGCCCGTGCAATCTTCGGGTCGGCGCATGGGCGCGACGAGCAGGCGGGTAAGAGACTTTTCTATGAACCTCATCCACGGGCGGGATAAGAGGACTCAGTGGGGTCATCAATCTGCTCTGTGGAGTATTTATTGGAGAAAGTGTTTTCAACCTGTGTGATCTGCAGTAGTTCAGAACGAATTCCAGCAAGTTTCTGTGTACTTTGAACCTTCAGGTCAGCACTCTGCAGTCAGGAATCTTTAGCAGGCCTGCAGCTTTCTGGAAGCCTGCCCTTAAGCCTGGGTATGGGATCTGACATGTCCACTGGAGGCAGCTCCTCTGAGAAGGAAGGGAGGGCTAGAAGGAGGAGGAGGAGGCCAGGAGTGCACATTCAGCCTCTGGGAAGCCGCCTTTGGGAGGCCAGGCGCAGGCACAAGGGGCGCAGGGTCAAGTGGTAGTCCAAAGTGGAAGGGGTCGCAGAAGATGCCACTATCCTGCTGCCAGGGTTTACAGGTGGCGAAGCAGCTACTCAATATGTCTGAGGTGCAGTGCCAAAAGAGGCTCCGACTGTCAAGGGAGACAGTCAGCTATATCTGTCAGATGATTGGCCCTGAGATCTCCCCTAACTGTGTAGGTGGGCACCCCATGCCAGCGGTTCTGAAGGTCACAGCTGCCCTCAGCTTCTACGCCTCTGGCTCCTTCCAGGGCTTGGTGGGTGATCTTTGCGGTGTCTCCCAATCAGCTGTCCACACTTGTGTCAAGCAGGTCACAGACGCTCTGTTCAGGCGATCATTGACCTTCATCCACTTCCACTGGGACCAGGAAAGCCAGGCACAGCGAGCCAGAGGCTTCGCAGCCATTGTTGACTTCCCCCACGTCCAGGGTGCAATAGACTGTACACATGTGGCCATCAAGACGCCAGCAGGTGAGTCCGGTGCCTTAGTCAACAGGAAGGGCTTCCACTCCATGAACGTGCAGATAGTGTGTGATCACAGGATGCAGATTCTACAAGTCAGTGCAAGGCAGGCAGCTCCTATAACGCCTACATCCTCAGACACTCCCAGGTGCCGGGTCTCTTCAGTGCTCCGGCCCGGCTTGAGTGACAAGGGCTATCCCCTCAGAAGGTGGCTCAAGACGCCTCTCCGCCATCCAATATCAGAAGCTGAGCAGCGGTACAATAGGAGCCACGCCTCCACAAGGGCTGTGGTGAAGAGAGCCATCGGTCTTCTCAAGATGCGCTTCCGATGCCTGGACCGCTCAGGGGGTGCACTCCAGTACCCCCTAGATCGTGTGTCGGTAATAGTGGTTGCATGCTGCACTCTTCACAATCTTGCGCTGGAAAGGGGGGAAGCAGTGGAAGATGAAGACGTCGACGCATTGTCTTTGTCGATGAGTCCAGCACTGATTCTGAGGATGAGCATGCACAGGGGAATGCTGAGGAGGTAGATGCTGACCTGGTACTACACCAAGGAGGCAGGGACACCCGCGAGGCTTTAATCCAATGAACCTTCAGCTAGCACAACACAAATGGATCAGCAGGACCAGCCCTGCCTGGCGCATCCACACTCAGCAGCCAAGTGCAAAATCTGCCAGGTCATCAGCAGGAACTAAGGGCCTTGTACGTAAATTTGAATGTGCAAACAAACAATCATGCCATTTTTCTTAAACATACAGATGCAGAACAAGCCACCCTCAGCCCTGGTCACACATCTGAATTTTAATTTTAACATCAGATGTTCTCCCAATAGCAAAACAATACTGTAAGCAAGCAAAAATAAATTCTAAGGACCTAATCTCGGGCCAACACAAAAGCACCGGTGAGAAACCCATGGTGTGCCTAATGTGCCTTACATTTCCATTTGTGGGTGCTACATCTTGGTGCTGCCCCATCGTTCGGAGTGGTATCTGAGACAGCCTGCTGACTCTGCTGTCCTGTTCGCCGCGATGACCTTGGCGGTCGTCCTCTGGCCTGTGGAGCCTGTGCTGGCCCCGCCTGGGAGGGATCTGCCAGTTGCACAGCTGGCATCTCCCCAGCTGCCGCAGCTTCACCCGATGAAACGGTCACTGGGAGAGGGGCGGAGGAGCTGGTGCCCTCATCCAGAGCGCCGTGAGAGGAGCTTACAGAGATGACAGGCAGCTGCTGCACCGATGTGAGGTCGCCTCGGACCTCCCTGCTCACCATGGGTGGATGGGCAACGGGCTGGGAAGTTTGAAGCCCACACCATCTCCCACATTGGCACTGACCAGCTGTGGCCGATGCTGCTGTGAGGGCTTGCGGGTCCGAGCGTAACCCCAGGAGGACCTGATTGTTCTCCTGGAGGCGCCTCTCCACGAGGGTCGCCACTCTCTCCATGGAGGAAGCATGACGCTCAGCCATGAGGCTCACTGCATCAGTGATGCTCCGTATGAACTCCTTCCCTACGGACACCAAGCGAAGCATAGCCTCATGTATCACACCCAGATGCCCCTGCACACCCAGCCATATTTCCTGCGTTTGCTGCATCGTGGACGACTCCAGAGGCACATCATCAGGCACCGGCTGAGCATGTGCCTGGTCTCCTGCAGTCCTCCGACTGCTGGCGCCATCGGCACTCTCTGTCTCTGCCAGCTCCTCCAGTGAATGTGAAGTGTCCTTTCCACTGTGCCCTGGGACACTAGCCGATGTTGCAATGCCCACCAAGGTGCTAGTATCTGCGCTAACGCCTGCCTCGCAGAAATGGTGTGACGCAGGTGACACTTGGGGGCCCTCAGGTGTGAGAGGGGGCATCTGCAATTCCTCCTGGCGCCCATGCTCTAATGATGCTGAAATGAACAACAAGGACAGTGGATCAGTTAGCGTGCACACAGTGACACACTTCATCCCTTTCCCCCTGGCTCATTATGCGCTCAACCTTCCAGAACCATGGACACAGACATTGGTGGGGTGGTAAATAGTGAGGAGGATAGCCTTACATTACAGGAGGATATAGACGGGTTGGTCAGATGGGCTGATGAATGCCAAATGGAATTTAATGTGGATAAATGTGATGCGGTGCACTTGGGCAGGACAAACAAGGCATGGGAATACACGATGAATGGTAGGACCCTGGGAAATAACGAGGATCAGAGGGACCTTGGTGTGCATGTCGACTGGTCCCTTAAGGTAGTGGGACAGGTACATTAGGTGTTTAAGAAGGCATATGCCACACTTGCCTTTATTAGCCAAGGCATAGAATATAGGAGCAGGGAGGTAATGTTCCAACTGCAGAAAACACTACTTAGGCCACAGCTATAGTTCTGCGTGCAGTTCTGAAATGCGCTTTATGGGAGGGATGTGATTGCAGTGGAGAGAGTGCAGAGGACGTTTACCAGGATGTTGGCTGACCTGGAGAGTTTCACTTATGAGGAGAGATTGCAAGACTGGGGTTATTTCCCCTGGAGCAGAGGAGATTGAGGGGGGACGTGATTGAGGTATATAAACTTATAAGGGGCATAGATAGGGTCAACAGAAAGGAACTTTTCCCCTTGGTGGAGGGATCAGTAACTAGGCGGCATAGATTTAAGGTAAGGGGCATGAGGTTTATAGGGAATGTGATGACCAACTTTTGCACACAGAGGGTGTTGGGAATCTGGAACGCACTGCCTGAAAGGGTGGTAGACGCAAAAACCCTCCTAACTTGTAATAAGTATTTGGATGTGCACTTGTGATGCCATGGCACACAAGGCCATGGGCATAGTGCTGGAAAATGGGATTAGAATAGTTAGGTACGTGTTTGACCAGCGCAGACACGATGGGCCAAAGGGCCTTTTTTTGTGCTCCACACCTCTGACTCTATCACTCTATGACTGAGCAACGTTGCAACAATAACAAATTTAACAATCATCAGTGCTATGGATGTTGGGAGGACATTGCAGATTTCACTGTGGGCCTCAAATACCTGGCCATTCCACCACAGCCTCACCGACACCAGTTGACCTTTGTGCATGGTGCCTCTCAAGCTGAAAGGCCTCCTGCTCGAAGTGGCTTAACATGAGGAGGTGTCTCTGGCTGTCTCTAGTCCTCGCATGCTCCGAGGCATTATGAGCATTCTTCTCCTGAGAAAGAGAGAACACCGTTCATTATGGCAAATTGCACATGGACTCTGCACGCGCATGCCGCACCCCAACCACGGTGGGCCATATCAGGTCTCCAGTGTCTCCTCTCCCCACTACTGCTGATCAGTCACACAAAGATAGTACACCTGCTCCCAACCCCCTCAACGGTCACCTTGGATACATTCTGTGTACATCACTTTAGGAAACACACGGTCTTTGCTCCCATAACAAGGATGCGCAACTATGTACAGCGTCAAGGGCAGCAGATGGTTCTTGGCCACGACACCCTTCCACCATCTCATCACCCTGAATAGGACATCTGTTGGAGTTCTGAGTATGCACCTAGCTGCATCTCCTGCAGGTTGCTCCCAGTCATATGCGACTAAGAACAACACATGGTGCGGGGGAGAACTCATCTCCTCATGAACCACTCAGGCTGATCTAAGCATGGGCACTATCTGCTTGCCCACCCAACATAGGAAAAATGCCCTACGTGATTCAATGCAGTCACGACAGTAAGACTGTGGTGGGGGGGGCCTCAAAGGCTAAGGTTACCTGCTGGGTTAAATGCCCAATGCCAACATGGTACTCGCCCTTCCATAGCGCAACAAATCGTTGAAGCGCTTACGACACTGGATCCAGGTGCACCGCACCACGTCACAGGAGCTCACCACCTCCTCCCAGGCACGTTTGGTCATGTGGGAGGGGGCCTCCTCCTCCCGTCCTGGGGGACCAATAGCTCCCACCATTCTGCCACCTCCTCCAGGACAGCAAGGCAATCATCTGAAAAGCGAGCCGCCTGTCTACCCTGCAGCCAGCCCTACTCCTGTGGCAGACCCTGCAGCCTGCCCTGCTCCTCTGCCCTTCCCTCCAGCCTGGCCTGCTCAGCTGACCCCCTGTGGTGCGCGCTCGAACTGGCCATTGTCACCAGCCTGCAGGAGGCTGCCAGGCTTTCTTTTAAACAGACTGCTGGGTCGCCATTGGACCCTGTGGTCCGTGCACGCCCGCTGCCGCCTGCACACTCCCGCTATCCTCGGGAGTTGCCAAATACGCTGGGCAGCCTTAATTGGCCCACCCGCGTAAAATGGTGGCGTGGGCCCGATTGTGGGCACCGATCGGGTCCGCGCCCGCATCCCCCCCCCCGCCCCCCCCAACACACAATGGAAAATTCTGCCTGTGATTTTTAAAACTCTGTCTGCAGCTTTTTAAAAACTTTTTCAGGTCAGCTTGGCCACCTCATGTTATAGTGCCAGCTGTGACCGCGTTGCTGTAGCTTTCTTGCAGCTGCACTCTGGGTGCGCTGATCCTGATGGCTGCCTATTCAACTTTTTTACTGTATTTTGCTTACCCTTCTTGTGATTTGGCTAGGTCTCTTGACTCTGCTTTCACTTAGTTCTTCTTTTCATCTGCACAGTGGATCATTATTGTTTTCAGCCTTCCCCCCCGCCCCGGCTTTTTAAAAAAAATTTGCTTAGCCTTTTTGTGGTTTGGCTAGGTCCTTTGACTCTGCCTCTACTTCTGATCAGGTCTGGCTTCTCACAGCGCACTTCTGCTTTTCAACCTTCCCTTTCCTTTTTTTTGGAATTTTGCTCAGCCTTTTGGGATCTGCTCGGTTCCTTGACTTTGCAATCGATCAGGTCTGGCAATGGACCGCCAGTTGCCTGGTGGAGTCCTTCAGCCTCTACGTCTGTAATGGAGCTTTTTACTTAGGTGTTTTCCAACTATGTCTTCAATTTCTTTTTAGATGATCTCCAACTATGTCTTCAATTTAGGCGCTCTTCACGTCGGTCAGGCTTCAGTTTCTTTACTTCTTCATGTTTTGAGAATCTGGGTTCCTTCTCCATCATCTCTGGGGTTTCAGGGTTCATCCTTCACACCACCATGTTGTAAAGACTGTTTAATGTTTCATGGAGAGGCCTGCAGACTTGTATGGTTGAACATAAACTGTTTCTTGGTAACTCATAACTATCTAGATATCCGAGGTACTGCCATGCATAGCTGCCGTCTCCATGCAGGATTCTTCCAGACTCTTTTCCACAGACAGTCTACTTTCATGTGACTCTCTGCATCATATCGTGGGTGGTACTGTTCTCCAGTCCCACATTAACCCTTGCTCTGCCAAACACCCTTATACTACAAAGGATGGAACTTCGCTTGGGATCCATGTGGAATAAGTCAGAGCCAAAGACAGTTGCTGAGGAAGGGGATATGGCTGTGCAAGCGAGTTTTAGCAGACACCTTATCACACACCAGCAGGAAAATGGAAAGCAATGAAGGTGAACTAGATAAAAGAGACTAATGGAAATCCTGATGGAGAGAAGTGTAGAACCTCTTCAAGGTAGGCATCCTGGACGAGAAGTGGCCTTGAATTAAATAATAAATTAAAAGCAAAATACTGCAGATGCTGGAAATCGGAAAAAAAAAGTGTTGGAAATACTCAGCGGGTCTAGCAGCAGCTGTGGATAGAAATATGGTTAACATTTCAAGTCAAATATGAGTTTAAACTGTTAAATGAAGTCTTGCATTTATATATTTACCTTGCACATCCTCAGAATGTCCCAAAGCATATTTAGGCCAATGAATTACATTTGAAGTGGTATGCAAGCAAACACACCAACCAATTTATACATGCCAAGCTCCCACTCATGGCAATGGGATGAATTAATATGTTTTGGTAGTGTTGGTTAAAGGATGAATGATAGCCAGGTCATTGGCAGAGCTCTGCATACCTCTTCAAAAAGTGCCATGGAATCTTTTACATTCAACTGACCTGGTAGATGGGTCCTCTGTTTAACATTTCCAACAAAAGACAGCACCTCTAGCAATGCAACACTTGCTCAGAAGGGTACTGAGGTGTTAGCCTAGATTATGTGCTCAAATCTTGGTGTGAACCCACAACTTTCTGCTAGAGAGACACAAATACACCCACTGACCAAGCTGACACTTTTACTTGGCCTCTTATAATACCACAAAATACCTGTCTATCAGAAGCAATTCTGTAGCAGTAGCTTAGTGGATAGCACTCTTACCTTGTACTCAAATGGTTGTGGGTTCAAGTCTCGTTCCAGTGATTTAAACTTTAAAAATCACAGTAGACATTCTAGTGAAGGAGTGCTGGAGGTGAAATGCTAGTTTGGGTGAATATTAAACTGAGGTCCTATCTGCTCTCTAGACATAAAAGGTCCCATGGTACTACTTTGAAGATTAGCAGGAGAGTCCTGACCAATGTTTATCCCACAGTCAACATCACCAAAAAAAGATTACCTGGCTATTATCACATTGTTGTTTGTGGGAGCTTGCTGTGTACAAATTAATTGCCATTTTCTCATTACAAAAGTTTCACTTCAAAAGTATGTCATTGTCTACACAGAGCTTTGAGATGTCCTGAGGTTGTGAATGGCACTATATAAATGCAAGTCTTTCTTTTAGAGCACTTCTCATTTTGACATCGCAATATGGTTTTAAGATCCCACTGTCCTCCTGCTGGGACTTGGAATGATGATATAGCATTAGTTTTCAGAGATGCAAGCCAGGTCTAAGTGTTGTGAAGCTTTGCATTACCTTCACACTGTGATAGATTTTCTTTTGGAAAATTGAGTTGAGTCTTTCTAATGCTTCAAAATAAATGTACAAAAGCACTTATATAAAAATAATGAAGTCATACCATCTCTCCTCAAGAATGATGATCCTCTTGCACTTTTTGAAACGTATCTTTTACGTTCATGTCAGAAATTCTTCTGCTATCTTCTATCCGTTCCTTCATGAGTTGGTTAGTGGGGATTTACTGCATTTTTTTCCCTTCTAGGCAGCAGCAGCATTTTAGCGAGAAACCTGAGCTAGTTTACACTGAGCCAGTTATATACTGGAGCCAGTCTTTAAGTTTTTTTTTTGGTGTCAGTACTGCTTCACAGACCCTTCTGTGCTACTTTCCATTTCTAGGAAAAAATCAGATAACTTTCCTTCCTATCTACAATCCAAAAAGTTCAGTGCAAACTATTTGTTCATTTGTTTCTGGTGAAATTTATCTCTCCTGCTAAGCATTGAGAGCAGTACCTGATGATCAAAAGCTCCCAGCTTTGTATAAACTCCTTTACTCCTTGAGGCTCAGTCCACTAAGCATCATTTGCACTGAACTCCCGTATCATTTCTAATCTATAATGAAAAGTACCAGCAGAAACACAGTTAAAACCGCCTGTCTATCTCCTCCCCTTCTAGGGAGGGCCGTTTATGTGCAGAAGATCATTTCAAAGTAAAAGCTTTATTTCTTTGTGAAGGGCCAAATACTTGTAAAGATTGTACTGGTGAAGAAACAAATACTTTTAAATTTAGGCAAGAAAGTGAGTTTGAAGGGAACAGTAGTATAGTACTTATGGTACTGGACCAGTAAGCAAGTGACAAAATTAAAGATAAAAACAAAAAACTGTGGATGCTGGAAATCCAAAACAAAAACAGAATCAGAAATACCTGGAAAAACTCAGCAGGTCTGGCAGCATCGGCGGAGAAGAGTACAGTTGACGTGAGGACTCGAAACGTCAACTGTACTCTTCTCCGCCGATGCTGCCAGACCTGCTGAGTTTTTCCAGGTATTTCTGTTTCTGGCAAGATTAAAGACCTGGAGACAGAGTTAAAATCCCACTGCAGCAGCTGGGAAATTTAAATTCAGTTAATAAATAAATCTGGAATATAAAACTAGTATCAGTATTGATGACCATGGCAGATTGTCCTAAAAAGCCAGATGGTTCACTAATGTCCTTTAGGGAAAGGAATTTGTCGTCCTTTCCTGGTCTGGCCTATTTGTGACTCCATATCCATGTGGAAGACTCTTAACTCTGACATAGCCGAACGAGGCATTCCATTAAGACCAATAAATGCTGGCCTTGCTAATGATGCCCGCATCCTGTCAATGAATAAGAAAAGGTGTTTAATGAGCAGGTAGAAAAAAATTCCTGTAAGTGATTATGATTGGTTTAGAAATAGGCCCCGAGTGGAGGCTGTAGTTCAGCCACACTGCCTGCACCTGAACCATGAGGTTTGAAACTCTCCAGATATTGAGCCATGGTCCTTGTTTTAATGTTCTCAGAAAAGCTTCAAGAGCCTGTCAATGAAGAGGACTCCAAGGCTGGGTCATTGCTAATGTTGCAGCAGCCCTTGGGTAAGTCTGGTAGGGGTTGGGGCCTGGTTTGGGGATCAAGGTTAGGTTCAGGTTGGGGGCATGGGTAAGGGATCCAGGGGTTCAGTGTCGCGAATGGATCGGGAGCAGAAAGGAGGCTGGGATATGGTGGGTGAGGTTGGGAGTGGCAATTGTATCCTTTAATGCGGTCCTTTAAGACCAAATGCAATGGGCCTAATGCATGTGATGCCCCATGTGACGGATGACGCATTTCCGACCAGAAGTGTGCAGCTGCTTCTTGCCGCGATACCGGGGACTTAGTAGACAGGACAGTGCCTAAGAAATAGGTGAGCACTGGACCAACTTCTAGGCTATCTTCTCAACTGCCTATACATATCACAATTTAAAATTACAAACAATTCAAAACAATGATGGGTTAACGATTTTACTAAATCCATCACGTAGCCCCAAACAGCTCTCAAATAAATGTGCTGAGCAGCTGCCCTGTACCCAGCTGTTTGCTCTCTGTAACTTTATGATCACTGAATTTCTAAACTTGTAAACAGTGGGTTCTGTGACAGCTGAAAACAAACCTGAGATCAGGGGTGTTTGCAAACTTTTTGAAGCATTATCATTGGGACACAGGACTTGGGGTACTCTAAGGCATTGTTCTAATCATTTCTTGCACCACTTAAAGAAATCAGACGAAAGCTGGGTATTTTTGTTAAGAGTTTTATAGTTAGCCAAGCCTAAGGGATAAAGTCCTTACTCATAATTACAACAGGAAATTGGTTGAGCTGCTGTATGAAATTCTGAAGCAAATGGCTTATGATGAAGCAGTTTCTGATTTCACTGTAAATCATTATTTACTTATATCAATGTTAGTTGGCCTAGTCTGGCTCTGTGGTCTCCTCTTTCTTAGCAAAATCCTTTGCCTTTCAGTGCAACAGATTGAGCTGTGAAAGATGTTTCTAAAAATACTGAGTTACAGCCATTATTGTTGGAATAAAATACTTGAGAGAGGTTCAGTGTCTTCATTCGAAAAACACTCAACACACCTTTGCTCATTAGTTTGATCAAATGTAACCCAGCCCTGGAAATCATGAAAGAACACATCAATGCCTCCTGAAAGTATCACGGTGCTATTTGCCTTCAGTGTTACTGTCACAGAAATAACATACTGAGTAGCAACATAACACAATAACATATGTATTTTCTGGCATATTGCCTTCTTTGGAAAAGTTTGTGCAGTTAGAATCTGTTTGTAATATTAGAAGCCGTGGATTACCTCTTCTTTAAAGGAACTTTAAAGGAAGAATGCAAAGATGCAAAAGCAACAACAACTTATAATAACAATTTATTAGTGGGGCAGATTTTCCTCATTGCACTTGCATATAAAGGATTGCCCCAGGCTTAGGAAATCAAATGGAAGAGTGTTGTGCACAATATGGTGCGTGGGAAGGTGTTAGATTAAAAGAAAGCTTTAAAGATCTTGTTAAGAATTAAAGGGAAATGACCCTAGCCGATAGTTCTCTTGTGTGCAGCATGCAAGTAATTCTTTACACCAGTTTTGTCCATTTCACCAGCCACTAGTCACATGTGGTTAACTGGGAATCCAGATGTAGCTAATTGCATTTCTGATGAAAATGACACACCACCATCGGGCCTGTGATTCCAATACTCACTTTTGCACAGCGTATGACTGTGAATTTACAGGTTGCAAAATTTGATTCCACGGCGTCCATTGTTTTGGTACCATGGGTTTTGGTTTCGAAAGGCATCTGCACTGCTCACACTTATTTCCATGGTG
Source organism: Cetorhinus maximus (assembly GCF_964194155.1). Classification (NCBI taxonomy): domain Eukaryota; kingdom Metazoa; phylum Chordata; class Chondrichthyes; order Lamniformes; family Cetorhinidae; genus Cetorhinus; species Cetorhinus maximus. The sequence goes on from NC_135882.1 coordinate 4,484,271, forward strand.
TCCTGACTGAGCGCCATCTTGGTGAGGACATTAGCATGGGCATTAAGAGTGTGCATGGGAAATATGCAGAGTAGGCAGATTGTGACATCAGTAAATGTGTAACGCTGATTTGATGCTGGTGCTGTCATTCTGGACCTCGCTGCTGTAGTTAATGCCCTCTCTCAAACACACCAAGCTGAACATGTGTTCAGCATCAGGAAAGTCCCTCCCCAACCCACCCACCCCACCTCCAATACCAAGGGATAAAGGGATTACCGTCAACTTGCATGTTTGTTTCTGATTACTTTCTATTGGTACTGTTTGAGTTTGTGGAAGGGCTAGTATTTTGAGGAGTTGCTTACAGTTGGTGAAGTTTTCAGGGGGTGGTATTGCATTTGGGGAAGGCGTTGGTTGTGACTGCAAAGGTTCTGGGCACACCACTTGCTCCCAGTCATGGGAGCTATAGTTAAGAATCCCCCTTGGGCTGCAGCATGAGAGAGATGGTGTAGATACAGCAAATAAGAAAACAAGGTGCTTGTAAAGGGAGGAGCAGGAGAAGGGCTCTCAGCAGAAGGCCTTACCCACCTAGAGTCTTCCGGGAGCTCTTTTCTTACCTTCACCTAAGCCAGGATCAGTGTGTACATGTCATCTGTATCTCACAAAGGAGGTGCTCACAGAACTCAGGGTCTCGAAAGGTGAAGGCACAGTTGCTAATCTTGGAGGATTGTTAGGCTGGGACAGAGATAGGAAGAATTTGAAAACAAGGATGAGAATTTTAAAATCGACATTGCTGGTCCAGGAGCCAATGTTTGTCAACAAGCACAGGGGTCTTGGATGAACAAGACCTTGTGTGAGTTAGGATGCGGGCAGCAGGGTTTTGGGTGAGCTCAGATTTATGGAGGCTGACCTGGAGAGCGCTGGGGTAGTTAAGTCTAGAGGTAAACACGGGTGAGGATTTCAGCAGCAGGTGATCTGAGATAGGGGCAGAGTTGGGCGATGTTACAGAGGTGAAAGTATGAGATGTTGGTGAAATCATTAGAAACCAGTACAAAAATCACCTTTGGACTTTTTAAAAATTCATTCACAGGATGTGGGCTTCACTGGCTGGGCCAGCATTTATTTGCCTACAAGAAGGTTAAGGGTGCACCCTACTGAATAGTAATTTCTGAACCACCTAGTTTTAGGACTGCTCCCACATCCCTTTAGATCTTTGCGGTTGCAGATTCATGTCACTTCCCCCACCACTTTATCCTTCAGTGATCTCCTGTCAGAAGTTACAGACTAGACTGGGAGTTCATATACATTGTTTAATTACATAGAATTTATAGTATAGAAGCAGGCCATTTGGCCCAACTGGTCCATGCTGGTGCTTATGCTCCACATAAGCCTTCTTCTAACCTAGATCATCTCACCCTATCAATATATTCCTTTTCTCATTCAAGTATTTATCTAGTTTCCTCTTAAATGCAGCATGATGCAAAGGTTTGACCTGCTCATACCATCAAAGTAGAACAACAAAAGCCTCGGGAGAAAGCATGATATCCGACTTTACTCCAGATCAGCTGGAGATCTTTCCCAGTCTCATGTTGATCACATGACCAGATACTAAAGTGCTGCTGCATTGCTAGTATAAAACTTAGACACCTGAGGACATGCAGGAAAAATACAGGAAATAATGTCAAACCATTACACTAGTCTCAGAAGCTGTTTGTTTTTACTACTTATAACTCCTAGCACATTGAATCTGCACAAAGTACCTCAGAATAAAGTATCATATTTGCTGTCATCAATAAGAAAATACATCATTAGATGACACAAAAACAGTGAACATGCTGCAAGGAACATGTGATATATCATGGCATATTATAACTGACCTAACAACTTCACTTAGTAGCCAGTACTCTCACTTCTGAGTCAGAAGTGGATTCAAGCCATTTTTAGGCACATAATCTAGGCTGACACTCCATTACAGTACTGAGGAAGTGCTGCATTGTCAGAAGTCCTGTCATTTGGGTAAAACATTAAACCAAGACCCAGCTAATTTGTGCACAACAATGTCCCACAAACTAGTGGTGAGATAATAGCATTAATAGGGTGGAGAAATGGTAGTTGGAGTTTAATCCGGACAAATGCGAGGTAATGCATTTTGGAAGGTCTAATACAGGCAGGAATTATACAGTAAATGGGTGTACAGGTCCACAGGTCACTGAAAGTGGCAACGCAGGTGGATAAGGTAGTCAGGAAGGCATATGGAATGCTTGCCTTCATTGGCAGGGGTAATGAGTATAAAAGCTGGGAAGTCATGCTGCAGCTGTATAGTACCTTGGTTAGGCCACACTTGGAATATTGCGTGCAATTCTGGTCGCCACATTACCAGAAGGATATGGAGGCATTGGAGAAGGTGCAGAGGAGGTTTACCAGGATGCTGCCTGGTCTGGAGGTTATTAGCTATGAGGAGAGGTTGGAGAAACTCGGATTGTTCTCACTAGAGCGACGGAGATTGAGGGCCGACTTGATAGAAGTTTACAAAATTATGAGTGGCATGGACAGAGTAGATAGTCAGAAGCTTTTTCCCAGGGTGGAAGAGTCAATTACTAGGGGACATAGATTTAAGGTGAGATGAGAAAACTATAGAGGAGATGTGCGGGGCAAGTTTTTTACGCAGAGGTAGTGAGTGTCTGTCTGGAATTCGCTGCCAGAGGAGGTGGTGGAAGCAGGTACGATAGTGGTGTTTAAGAGGCAGCTTGACAAATACATGAATAGGATGGGAATAGAGGGATAAGGACCTGGAAGTGGAAAATGTTTTAGTTGATGGGCAATATGATCGGCGTAGGCTTGGAGGGCCGAAGGGCCTGTTCCTGTGCTGTATTTTTCTTTGTTCTTTGTTAATCTGTTTTGATAGTGCCGGTTAATGGATAAATGCTGCCTAGGACACAGGAAGAACTCTGTTGTTCTCCTTCAGATAGTACAACCTCTGGTCCTGTCTCCTCCTTAGGCCACTTTCAACAACAACTTGCATTTATATAGCGATTTACATAGTAAAATGTCTCAAGGCACTTCACAGAAACGTTATCAAATAAAATTTGACACTTGAGTCATATAAGGAGATATTAAGCCAGATGACCAAAAGCTTGGTCAAAGAGGTAAGTTTTAAGGAGCGTCTTAAAGGATGAGAGGTGTCAGAATTTGAGAAGTGCAGATCTCTTGAAGAACAATTGGAGATTATAGAGTTAGAGACGGCTGAGGTCATGGAGGAATTTGAAAACAAGGGTAAGAATTTTAAAATTAAAGTGTTGATGGACTGGGAGCTAATGTGGCTCAGCAAGCACAAGAGTAATGGGTAAATAGGACTTGTTTTGAGTTAAGGCATGAACAGTAAGTTTTTAGATGATCTCAAGTAGACAGAGGAAAGTGAGAGGCCAGCCAGGAGTGTTTTAAATTGTTAAAGCTAGAGGTAACAAAGGCAAGGAGGAGGGTTTTAGCGGTAGGCAAGCTGAGACAGAATGGAGTTGAGTGATGTTACAGAGATAGGCAGCCCCGTTGATAGCACAGATATGGGATCAAATATGACACCAAGTTTGCAATGCGTTTGGTTCAGTCTCAGACAGTTGCCAGGGAGAGCGATGGAATTGGTGGCCAAGAAATGGGGTTTGTGGTAGGGTCTGATGACAAAGGCTTTGGTCTTCCCAATGTTTATTTGGAAGAAATGTCTGCTCAGCTAGTACTGGATGTTGCAGTGCAGGGATAAAAATCAGTGGCGTTGAAGTACAGCTGGATGTTGTCAGCGTACATATGGAAACTGACCCTGTGTTTTTGGATGATATAATTGCGGGACAGCATGTGGATGAGAAATAAAAGGGGGTTAAGGATAGATCTTTGGAGGACACCAGAGGTAATGATGAGGGAGCAGGAAGAATAGCTATTAAAGGTGATTCCCTGTCTACAACAGGATACATAAGAGTGGAACCAAGCAAGTGCAGTCCCACCCAGCTGGATGATGGTAGAGAGGCATTGGAGAAAGATGGGGTAGTCAACCATGTAAAAGGCTACGAAGAACTTGAGGAGGATGAGAAAGGATAGCCACTCTCTGTTACACTCACAGGGGATGTCATTTGTGACTTTCAGTTCTAACCATGTGCCATGTTCCTTCACTGTCCAATGTTTGTGGGTTGAGTACCATCTTCCTGTGTGCCTTGAGTTTTCTGTAAAAGGCAATAAGTTGCAAATTCTGTAAGTTAGTAAAGGAACTTATGTAAGAGGCATAAACCAAAAGAGAGACAAAGAGAAGAGAGCTGAGATACTTAGAGGGAGAGATAGAGAGAGAAAATGTAAGCACAAGAGTAGACAAATAGAGAGATATAGAGATTATGGACTGGATTTTCATCACAGAGGTTGGTAGCAAGATGTGCAAAAAAAGCATTAAAAAAGATTAAGTTGTTTCAAGGGCTTTGTTGTTTCTGTTATTGATACTTTAAAGGATTTGGATGATTGTCACTTCTATTGCCCTGTAGTGAAATTAATTTTTTTTTTAAAAGTGGAAAGTAATGAATGAATTACTTTTTTAAAAGCTTTTTCTCACAACCGATGATCACTATAGGGTTCATTGGTTCTGTACAGTTTATAGTGGGTCAATGGGCATGGAAGAGCCATAGCTTGGCATTGGAGACATAAGGGACCATGGGAGGGTGGGTGGAGGGGTATAGCTTGTCATTTGGGGCATGAGGAGCCATGGGGGTGGATGGAGGGGCATACCTTGGCATAGGGGATACGAGGGGCCATGGGCACGGGTGGAGGGCCATAGCTTGGCATGGGGGCATGAGGGGTGGGTAGAGAGGCATAGCTTGGCATAAGGGGCCATGGGGGGTCGTTGGGGGGCATACCTTAAAATGCGGAGCATGAATGAGGACTCTTTGAACTGATTTTTTAAAAGGCACCCTCAAGCAGACTATGGTTCACGATTCCTGAGGGCCATGAACCACAGCTCTTTATAAACCTGGCCTGACTCCATGAAAATTGTGAAGGAGTAGGTCTTGCCTATCTCTGCAATAAAGCTGGCCAGGTTAGGATTGCCAGGTGTGGGCTTTTGAGTGGAACCAGCCCAGACCCTTTAAAGGTACTCTCGAAAATCAGACAGCCTGAGAATGGTTCCGGAAACCTGGAATTAAATCCAACTCTATAAGAGAGTGTGTGAGAACCGTGCAAAGACAAAGAAGCAGACAATGGGGGATAGACATTTTTCAATGTGGGATGCAAAGCATCAGACTGAAACACAAGCACTCCAAACAGTTGTCAGTGTGGACTGGCCAAGCTGAGCCACTGGATCAGACTGGATTAAAAACACATCTGGTAAAGGTTCATTTTGGAATTCATTGCCTGAGGGTTCATGCATGCACACCGAGAACAGCTGTGAATAAAGGATGCACAGCAAGAGCCCAGCTGGGCATCAATGCCTGTAGAGATGCAGGGTAGCTCTGGACTGACTTAAATAGAGAGCTATTCTGGGTACATTTTCCTTTGCTGTTTTCACAGTTTGGCAGCTGAAAGAATGTCAAATGAAAAGCTTCCCCTGGAGTTTGGGTAGAAACCTGATTATTAACCTTTACTTCTATACAACAGCTGTCAGTCTGTCATAAACCAGTCTCAGGCCAACTGCTCCTGTTACCTGATAAGACTGGCACGGTTTCATTCTTTCAGGCTTCACTGTAGATACGAGTAAATGATATGCTAAAAAGTTCTATTTGGTAATAAGTTTATTTCCTGCACAAATAATGAAAACTTATAATTAAAACACAGCAACCTGGGATAAACGATTCACAGACAGGGTCTAGGATATTTAAATATTCAGGAAAGATAGGGAAGGCAAAAAAGGAGCCTTCAAAGGGGAATTAGATAAATATCTGAAGGAGAAAAGATTGCAGAGATATGGGGAAAGAGCAGGTGAGTGGGACGAATTGGATTACTCTTTGAAAGAGCTAGCATAAACACAAAGGGCTGAATGGCCTCTCTTACTGTATTATTCCAAGGTTTACATTCCCTTCTCCAACTCCCTCTAGTTAGACAGTGAAATGGATATTTTTTGGTATCACGATGAAATGTTCTTCAATTGAGCACACCGTGCATCCATATATTGCACCATCCTCCAATGTCTTTGCAACAGAACTGCCTGCTGACTCAACCAAAACGCAGTGGCTGCAAATGGTGACACCACTATTCCAGGCCAGAATGGAGATGATTGGGGAATTCCTCTGTCAATCGTTGCTGCAAATGAATGGGATTGATTTTATGCACATAATTTGCATGTAACTATCCTCCACTCACTGCTTTTTGCTGGACAAATAACTAATTTGAATCACTTAACTATCCTTCACTCTGCATTTTACTGGAAAAATCACCCTGACAATTGCAGCATAGTTGATGTCATATATTTGGATTTTCAAAAGGCCTTTGATAAGGTACCACCTAGTAGACTCGAGACTAAGGCCAGAACATGTGGTGTCAAAGGATAACTAGCAGAATGGATAGCTAGCTGGCTACAAAACAGAAAACAGAAATTAGGCATTAAGGGCGCACAGTAGGAAGTGACATTCCACAAGGATCGGTACTGGGGCCACTATTATTCACCATTTACATAAAACAATTTGGACTCAGGAATTGGAAGAACAATTTCAAAATTTGCAGACTATACCAAATTGAGGGATGTAGTTAATTCTGAGCAGGATCCAAGAAGACCTTAATAAATTGGCAGAACGGGTGTGTAATTGGCAAATGAATTTAAATATATCCAGTGTATTTTGGTTGGAAAAATAAGGTGACCACATACTCCTTGGGAAATAACAGCCTATATGGAATAGAGAAGCAAAGTGATCTGGGGATACAGAAACACAAATCACTAAAAGTAGCAATGCAGATTAATAAGGTAATTAATAAAGCAAACCAGCACTGGGGTTCATTTTTAGAGGGATAGAATTGAAAAACAGAGAAGTTATGTTAAACATGGTGTATTACCATGGTTAAACAGCACTGTACTGATAAGAGTACTATAATAAAAACAGAAAGCATTGGAAATATTCAGCACCTGTGCAGGCAGAAGCAAAGTTAACTCTTCAGTTTGATGACCTCTCATCAGAACTGGAAAACATTAGCGAGGTAACAGGTTCTAAGGAAGTACAGGTGAAGGGAAAGAGGGGAGGAAAGAAAAAAATGGTGTTCTCTGTTACACCTCTAATTTTCAGGAAAGACTAAACAGGCTGGGGCTCTTTTCTCCAGAGATGGTTGAGGGATGACCTCCAAGAGGTTTTTAAGATCATGGAAGGGTTTGATAGGATAGACACAGAGAAAATGTTTACATTTGTGGAGGATACCAGAACTAGGGGCCGTAAATATGATAGTCACTAATAAATCCAACAGATCAGAGGTTCTCAACCCTGAGTCTGCTGGAAAGTTTCAAGGAGTCTGTCAAAAAAGGCTTAGGCCAGCTAAAATCGGTGTTTAAAAATAAAATGAAAGTTGCCTTGGTTCCAGAGGACCATAGGCTGCTCTCTCTCATCAAAGAGACTACTGTGATTAATATGTGATCGGACCCAGAATGATGCTGTCACCCAGTGGCTCCCCTAGGAACTGCAGCTATAAAGATCTCACATTGAACATAGTTTCAGTCTCTGGTTTATTCACTTTAAGAGTCCCTGAGTGTTTCGCAGCCTGAACTATACAGGGATGGAGACAATCCGTGGACTATTCCCCTTCAGGTGGTGACCTATATAAAATTGGGTCTAGTGAACAAGGAGAAGCAAATTAAACTGTTGTTCAGGTTCATCCTTTTATATTGTGTTTCTCAAAGTTACACCTGATACTTTTTGCCTGTACTGCAAAATCTCTCCACAACAAAACATCAGAATTTACAGGCACAGGCTGATGAAAATCTCTTTCACACAACTGTTGAATCTTCCGAGTATAAAGAAAAACGGAAAAATGCCTCCAACCCCTATGGGCCCTTAGAATCAATATTAAATATGACGTGCTATAGATGTTCAGGGAGAATATTGGGCATTTCCTGTCAGGACAGAGTGCCGAATGTGAAAGTACACCAGTATGCAGGGATCCCCAACATGTTTAACCTCTTGAGTCAGCAGTGACTCCGTTGGCTGGGTCATCTGAGCCAAATGGATGACGGCTGCATTTCCAGAGACATGCTCTACGGTGAGCTTGCTATCAGCATGAGACCAACAGGTCGCTCACATGTGCGATACAAGGATGCCTGCAAGCTGGACTTCAAATTGTCCGGGATTGGAGTCGATAAATGGGAAGTCCTCGGGGAGTGCCTGAAGCCATGCAGTCAGGAAGGATGTGGAAAAAGGAGAGGACAAAATAAATGACCAGATGGCGGAAAAGAGAGCCCGCTAGAATAAACAAAAATCATTAGTTGACCTCGAGACAACGCTATTCATTAATACCAGCTGTGGAAGGGACAGCCACAACAGATGGTGTTCAATCCAGAAGTGACAGACACCCCGGGCACAGTCCACCGTTTCCCGACACAGAAGGATCCTATCAACATAATATGATACTGAGGACAGTTCCATACAAATAAAGGGAGGATGCTAAGAGAGAGTAAAGCAAAAAATCAAACTCCTCAGTTCCTTCTAGAAACAGTGACAATTAAAGATACTAACAGACTGTTTTAACGCCATGCATTCCAATGGAGGAACGGCAATTGAGAGATCAAATGGTTCCAGAAAATCAGTGTAAAGAAACAAATACAAGGTCCAGATTTGGATGCCAAACTCTAGCCCTGACAGACAGGCTTGCTTAACCTAACCACAGACAGTTTAGGCGCATGTTGAGAAGATCAAGGATTGCATACCCCCAAATGTCTCTCCCTCTGTACCTAGCATACACGGGCCACTTCCCAGTACACAGAACTGGGATGGTTCTCACTGGTTCAGCTGCCAGGTAATGGCTCCAGTGGTTGTCCTCCCAAGTCTCTGAGTTTCCCCCTTCATCATAAGATGGGGAAACTGCCTTCAGTACACATGATGGGGGTTACACATGGTAGCGTGTTAGCCACCTTGATGTTCTTGACATTTAAATCCATTTTCCAGGCTCACTCACCACCAACTACTCCATGGATGCCAGGTCAGGGGGTTCAGCAGAGGCATGCTCACCTTGGGATTAATTCTCCCTCCTGGTTACTTGATCACAGTTAGATTTTACCCAGAGCCTTCCCTCTGTGAAACAAGTTCCCTTTCTTGTGTGAAATCTACCTCATAATTTGGGTTGTGAACCTGGTAAATGGGGCTAAGGGAGTCCTTTAACTGCATAGCTCAGAGTATCTCAACATCCTGACTGAATTGCTGCCCAACAGCAGCAACAAATTTCACATTAAATAATCAAAACAAAAATAATAATGAATATATATGTTTAATTGTATAGCTTAATTTTTATACAGAAAAAATACTTGTCTTGTGTTATTGGAGGTCCATGACATTCTTATGACAAGGGGTGGAAGGGGTTCAAAAGCAAAAAAGTTAAGAACCCCAGCAATAAGAAATTCAGGAGAAACTTTGTAGAGTGATGTGAATGTGCAACTCGCTACTGCAGGGAATGGTTGAGAAATAGCGTAGATGCATTGACGGAAAAAAAAGACTTACATTTATATGGTGCCTTTCACGGCCATAGGATGTCCCAAAGCACTTCACAGCAAAAGAAGTACTTTTTGAAGTAATTACTGTTGTGATGTGGAAAGCTGGATGAGGGAGAAAGGAACCAAAAGATGACGTTGATGGGGTGAGATGAAGAGGGGTGGGAGGAGACTTGTGTGGAGTATAAACACTGGCAGGAAACAAATGGGCTAAAAGGGCTGTAAATAGGCAGATTTTTGATCTCTGAGGGAATGAAGGGTTTGGGGGACATGAAGGGTTTGGGGGCCACGAAGGGTTTTGGGGGACATGAAGGGTTTTGGGGGCATGAAGGGTTTTGGGGGCATGAAGGGTTTGGGAGACATGAAGGGTTTGGGAGACATGAAGGGTTTGGGGGCCACGAAGGGTTTTGGGGGACACGAAGGGTTTTGGGGGACACGAAGGGTTTTGGGGGACACGAAGGGTTTTGGGGGACACGAAGGGTTTTGGGGGACACGAAAGGTTTTGGGGGACACGAAGGGTTTTGGGGGACACGAAGGGTTTTGGGGGCATGAAGGGTTTTGTGGGGCATGAAGGGTTTGGGGGAGTGGGTGGGAAAGTGGGGTTGAAACGGAAGCTCTGGTTTGGTTTGGTTTGGTTTGGCTGTGTCAGCATCACAGACTAACATCTGTGTTCTGCCAACACTTATCAATGTAGTTAGCACTTGCTCAGCCAGCCATGATCTTACTGAATAGCTTAAAGGGGCCATAGGCTCTACTCCTCCTGCTCCGATTTCTTATGTTATTAAAAGTATTTCTGTGTAAAGTCCGGCCGGGTGTACCTTGTGCCCATCTGCAAAGTTTCAGGAATCTCTGCCCTCTCCTGACGACGACGACAACAACAGGCGCCATCACACCCGCAAAGCATGGGCGCTCCGGACGGCGGGCATGCGCAGTGAGGGTACAGAGCGGAGGCGGCGGGAAACGGATACGCATGCGCACACCGGCCACACCCGCCCCACTCCGCTCCCCCCCTTGCGCGAACGGCGCATGCGCCCACCGCGTGTGTAAGACCGGAACCGGAAACAACCCCCTCCCCCTCTCTCTCTCTCTCTCTCTCTCTCTCCCTCGCTGCCGGCCGCCATGGTGAGTGTGGACAGGAGCCGCTGCTTAAAACCTGACCGTCCCGGGGTGCCGGGGAGTCAGGCCTCGGGCCCCGGGCATTTGATTAGCGGCAGAATAGCATTCGTAGGCCGCCCGGCTTCTGAGCCGGGCCTCATGAGGGAGAGCAGCCCCGCGGACCGCGTGCCCCTGGGGCCGGCTCCTAGGCCCCGGGCGGGCCGGTGTCTGGCGGGGCCGCTGGGCCGGTGTCTGGCGGGGCCGGCGGCTCTGCTCCAGGCCCTGGGCGCGCTCCTGAGTTCCCCGGGCCCTCTCTCTCTCTCGGGCCGGCTCCTGCTGATTCTCCTTTCCTCTGTTCCCAGGTCTACAAGCGATACGTGGAGATCGGCCGCGTGGCCTACATCGCCTTCGGCCCTCATGCTGGCAAACTGGTGGCGATTGTGGATGTTATTGACCAGAACAGGGTAGGTGCTCTCCTACTGGTCCCGTATTGCATATTAAACCCTTTAAACTCGCTCTGGGTGAGCAGTTTGAAGTATCTCAGCAGTAACCTTAAATTGGGCAGCCGGTCAATAGTTTGACGTGGTTGATCCACTTGTGGCAGGGTTATATTTTGTCTGCGTTAAACCCTTCTCTCACCCCTGGCACAATTGGCAGCGCACCCTCCTTTCTCGTTCAGCAATTCTCAGTTTTCTTTGAAATGGGATTAATAATCACTGAGATAAAAAACAAAAAACTACTGCGGATGCTGGAAATCCAAAACAAAAACAGAATTACCTGGAAAAGCTCAGCAGGTCTGGCAGCATCGGTGGAGACCAATGGTGCCAGACCTGCTGAGTTTTTCCAGGTAATTCTGTTTTTGTTTTTAATAATCACTGTCCCATCAACCCCCCCACATCTAAATTGTAATGTTGTACAGCACTCATAACATGAAAGTGCTGGATGTAAACTCTTTTAAAATGGCACTTAAGAAAACAAATGTTAATTGAGTGAGGTGAGTGTGCCTCCTTCCCGTGACAGTGTCTTGTCTATATTTGGTAGGAGCCCACGGAGGGCAGAGGAGGGGGAGAGCAGGAGCATTGGGGAACCACATTGCAGTGAGAGCAGGAGCATGGGGGCAGCAAAGCACCCCTCTGACTGCTGCTCACTAACCTGCTCATGCCTATCATGCTCTAGGTTGTCAGCCATCCTTGGGCCTGCCCTGCATCATGGACCCCAGTTTGAGGAACAGTGCTCCAGAACCAGAGGTTGTGGATTCAAGCCCACCCCAGAGATCTGAGCGCTAAAATCACACCTGACATTTCAGTGCTGCAAGCAGAGGCTATTGTTATCCCCATGGGAACTGTAAACCAAATTTACCAAATGACCCCCAAAGAAGAAATTATTGACACGATTCCTTTTTTACTTTAAAATGAATCAGAACCAACACAAATTACATGAATTAACAGGAAAATTATACTTCAAATAAAAAGGTGGCTTTTACATAGTTGACACAGCAAAGATACTTAAGCAACCACAAGCATTTGCATCACTCCCTGCACATTACATGGTTACACAGTTCCATAATATGCTGTTCTTTATACATGCAGGGTAGGTCAGGAGTCCTATCTGATAACAGCTTTCACCTTTGAGTTTGCGAATCCGTTTTTTACGAATCCTCTCCTTCAGATCACGTCAATCCTAATGGTGTGTCTTTCCAGAGCTTCTTTTCAACCAGCTAACCAATAACACCCCGGTTCACAGTTTGGACACTTCTGGCAAAACATCCAGCTCTTTAGCGCCTTAGCTATTCACACAGCTTTCCAGGTTTCAGAGTTTTTTAGCCAGCTCGCACAGTACCTCCAAGAGCTCCAGTCTCTTTTTCTGCCATCAGAAAATGGACCTCTTTCTGAGAGTGATTTGCTGCTTCTCTCAAGAATTCTGTGTTCTTACTGTTTCTGTCTGCTTTCTCTTTGTGTCTGCATTTGTGCCTTTCAACTCGAGCTCCTCTGCTTGCAGCTCTCTTGAATCTGAAAGCTAACATGGAGGTGCAGCAGGCAATTAGGAAGGCTAATGGAATGTTAGCCTTTATCACAAGAGGATTTGAGCACAGGAGTTGGTGAAGTTTTGCATCAATTGTATAGAGAAGCTTGATTAGACTGCATCTGGAGTACTGTGTGCAGTTTTGGTCCCCTTACCTCAGAAAGTATATTATTGCCATAGAAGGAGTGCAATGAAGGCTCACCCAGACTTGTCCCAGTGACGGCGGGACTGTCTTATGAAGAGAGATTGAGGCTGTATTCTCTAGAGTTTCGAAGAATAAGAGATGATCTTATTAAAACCTAAAAAATACTTAAAGGAATAGACAGAGTAGATGTAGGTAAGATGTTTCCCCTGGTTGGAGAGTCTAGAACCAGGGGACACAATTTCAAAATAAGGGGGAAGCCACTTAGGACCGAGATGAGGAAAAATTCCTTTACTCAGAGGGTTGTGAATCTTTGGAAATCTCTACCCCAGAGAGCCGTGGAAGCTCAGTCACTTAGCCCTTGGAGGGGACACTCCCTGGTAATGTACAGCTTTGTGTCTTTCCACAAGTGCATAAGGGGTTTGTACTGACGCCTCAGCGGCGGAGGTTGGTTGGACAGGGGCCTTGGCCTTTCCTGAGCCTGTTCAGCAAGGACCACTCTCGCCGTGGTAGTTGAGATGGGTTTGTCACAAGGAACCTGTTAGTGACTTTCTGTGTATCCCATTCCTTGATCCAAAGTTGGTAGATCTTGCTCAGGAAGGTGCTCATTTTGGGGCGCAGAGATGGAAGGCGGGCAGTAGGTGTGTTAATCAGGTCATCTTGGAGTGGTAAGTGAGGTGCAGCATGGATAGCTTCAACCAGCTTGTGGGTTTTGTCCTAGTGAAATGACTTATGTTCTGCTTTTAAATCCTCCCATTGCCTCTTGACCTTGCAGCTACCCTCTTCCTACCAGATGCCACTGCCTGCTCTACATCAGTACATGTTCTTCAGTTATTGCTCTTTCTCCTTTAGAGCCCTTCCCTAAACCCACTACTGTCCACTGGTTCTCCACACTGGCTATTAACTGCAGCTGTTTTCTCTCTGGCTCATTGTCACTCCTGTGAAATACTTTGAAATGGCTTTCTGTCCATGAGGATCAGTAGAAATAATTGCTGAAACTTAACACACGCACAATTTTGGTGGGAGGGGGGGTGGGGTGGATTCAACCTTTACCTGTGTCGACTTTCATACTTTGTAAGATCGTTCTTTGCAAACATCAACCATGAACTGCGTTAAGTCAGGCCACTTCTTTGAATCTCTCCCCTAGGCATTGGTGGATGGCCCTTGCAGTGGAGTGCGGAGACAAGCAATGCCATTTAAGTGCATGCAGCTCACTGATTTCAAGATTCAAATACCCCACAGGTGAGATCTAGATTTCTTCAGTGAAAATTAAATATCCTTTTTATACAAATGTATATAGTTTACCAAGAAGCTGAACTCAATATGGTGCATTTTTTTCAGTCTTAGAATCTCAAGTCTCGGCTCAGAAGCTTGGACTAGATTCAAACCCGGTCTCTTGGTGATAGGCCAATTCATCATTTTTAAAATTGATTTTGAAGGCTAAGTTAGATTTCAAGTGGGCTGAAACAATTCAGTTGAAGTCGGCCCAGTAACTTGCACTGCAATGTGGCAGAATATGGGTTTGAATGTGTGGTTTCCTTGCTTCGGGGGGCAAATTGCACAGTTGCTAGCTGTTTATTTATCGCACAGCTTTGCTGAGTGGGCTCTCACTGCGAAGATGTAACCTCCTGACTAGTGTTAGCCGTGTTACCTGGATATATTGGCTGATCTCAATGTCAAGCCTTTGTGTTCATGCATGCATTCCAACTACTCCTTCAGGTCATCTTGAAAAAGAAGGTAAATCTCAGAGGGAATTAAGGAGGAATGAACTTTTTGCATTGTTTTGGTACTGGATTACCCAAAGAGTGGTTAGAATATGAAACTTATTACCACAGGAAGTAGTTAAGGCAACTAGTATCGACGCATTTAACGGGAGTCCAGGTCAGCACATGATGGCGAGAGAAATCAAAGATTTTGCTAATAAGGTTTAGATGAAGAGAGTTGGAAAGAGGTTCATGTGGAGCATAAACATCAACGTGGTCTTTTTGTGCTGTGTATTCTAGGTAATAATTCGTTTCCCTGGCCTGTATGTTGTATACTTGTGTTAATATCTTTTGTATAATGGAATTCCAAAACTGCACGTCATTAATTATGATCTAGTTATTCTCACTATATGCTCTATCTGTTTATAAACTAACAAATGCTTTTGACCTAGATATATGGCTTTGTCTACCTGGACTTGTACTTTCAGGAAAATTGTGCATATGAATCCCTAGGTTTCTCTGTCCATCCACGGCCAACAATGCTTTTCCATTGAATGTGCTTTAATTCAATGTCTGCCCTCCTACAATGTCTGACCATGTGGCTGCACTTGTTAACTTTCACCTGGCCACCTCCTGTCTCTTATCTTCAGCTTTGGTTGGACAACCCATCCAACAAAGGAGCTTTAATTTGAAAATGGGCAGAACTTGGGTCATTTTTCCCAGCTAAGGAATGTCTGTGTTTCGTTTACTTTGAATTCTTACTATTTCAAACCATTTCTAGTGATCACCTTGTATTGCCAAACCAAAATTCCTCCTGAGCTTGTGTTTGGGGGAGGGGAAAGATTTAATTTAAAAATGCATCATATCAAAAAAAAGGCTCTTGGAAGTAGGAATCAGCAACCAATCACAAAACGCGCACCTTGTGTAACTGGATGACTTAACAAGCAAGTACATTGTATAATTTTCTCTTAGTGTCCGCCACAAGTCTGTGAAAGCGGCGTGGGAAAAGGAGAAAATCACCGAGAAATGGCAAGCCACCCACTGGGCAAAGAAAATTGAAGCCCGTGCAAAGGTTGGTACTTTATCAACACCTTTTATCCATGGGGAAAATGCCAAGTTAAAGTGTTTGTGTTGAGCAGTTAGTGCCCAAACCTGTTGTTTAACTAAAAGCTGTAAATTTACATCCTCCATATAGGTGTATCAATGCTTTGTCTAATTAAAATGACTTTGCAAAAAGAGTGCTGAATAAAATCTACCTATCTGTCTCTCTCTCTCACCCACCCACAGAGAGCTAAAATGACAGACTTTGACCGCTACAAGGTCATGAAGGCCAAGAAAATGGTGAGTTTGCTTTCACAAGACTAACTCTTTACGTTGTTGTCTGATATTTTACTAAGTGTGTGCATTTCAGCTTTTAAATCTGTTATATTCATTTAGCTTATTTTACAGTATGTACGGTGCTGACTTTGGCTGGCTGGGTAACTGGGGTGGGTATGTGATAGGAAGGTCTTTCATAACTGCTTTATTTAAATTGTTTAGCACAAGGAACATAAAAACTAGGAGCAGGAGTAGACCGTAGCTCCGTCATTCAGTCTGATCATGGCTGATCTTAGTTTTCAGCTCCACCTTCCTGTCCGATCCCCATATCCCTTTATTCCCTGAGGGATCCAAAAACTGTCTATCCCAGCCTTAAATGTATTCAACAGTGAAGCATCCACCACACTCTGTGGTAGAGTTCCAAAGATTCACAACCCCTTTGGGGGAAGTAATTTTTCTTCATTTCAGTCCTAAATGACTGGCCCTTTATCCTGAGACTGTGGCCCCTCATGTTTTAGGTTCCCTGACCAGCGGAAACAATCTCTCAGCATCTACCCTATCAGGCCCTTTCAGAATCTTGAATGTTTCAATGAGATCGCCTCTCATTCTACTAAACTCGTGCTAACAGCCATTCAATTTATTGGTCAAAAACATTTGAAAATAGTGAAAATTGAGGCATGTTATTAACTACAGCTGAAGATATTTGCTTTACCCAGGCAAATTATTAGGTTTTATTGAACTAATGTCTGGTAAATAAGGTCATTGTATTTAACATTACTTCACGAGAGGTAATGGCCTAGATTCCAAGGGTTAAATTGCGAGGTGAGATTCCAGACACCAAAGTGTATTCCCTCGAATTTAGGTGGTTACAGGGTGACTTGATCAAAGTTTTTGGGCAGATATAGAAACTATATCTCTTGGTTGGGGAGCCTGGGACTAGGGGACTCAGTCTAAATATTAGAGCCAGACCTTTCAGGGGTGAAATTAGAAAAAGCTTAAATGCGCAAAAGGCGGGTACATTTGGATATGTTTTCTGCAAGCAAAAATTAATGGAGGGTTAATTGTTGACTTTAAACCCAAGATTGGTATAGACATTTGTTAGTAAGGAGTATGAGGCAAAGGCAGGTACATGGAGTTAGGTCATAGGGCAGCCATGATCTCATTGAATGGCAGAACAGGCTCGAGGGGCTGAATGGCCTCCTGTTCCAATCGATCTTTCTGCATAATTGCCACACTCAGGGAATCCAGTGCTTGCTCAGAAATGCACTTGTTGGCTTGTGGTAGGTAAAATGTGAATTGAATTCATATAAATGTTTAATGCTATGCATACTTAGTAGACCCTTTCTGATTTTGCACCATATTCAAAAAGGGGGGATATGTATGCCAAAGGAATTAGGGTCCATACCAGATGCTGTCAGACAGCTCCCATCTGGCTGAACAGCAACATGTGGCCCTGACAAACTGTGTGTGGCATGGTTAATGAATCAGTGTGGAGTAACTTCATTTCTTTTCTCCCTCTCCTCCCGCCCTCAGAGAAACAAAATCATCAAGCACGAGTTGTCAAAGCTGAAGAAGGAAGCCGGCAAGAAAGCATAAATGTTCATCGTTTAAACAAAAAGAATAAACTTGATACCAACATTTTAAACTGATCTTTGTGACTTCATTGCCTGTTATTGAGTGGATTAACAAAGTAAAGTAGCATGCCAGGTTGGAAATGTTTGCCTTTCATTTAGTCTGCAAAACCTAGCTTTTACTACTCAGCAATTTCCAGGTTTCTCAGTTGTTTAAAGCAAAGATATGGAATTTTATTTTAACACTGATGTATTGATGTATAAATTTAGGACAGACCCTTTTTGCAGGATAAATTGTCCTCTGTGTGCTGTTAATGTACAATTAGCCCAGGAAGTTGAGGGGATTGAGGTGAAAATCCAGAACTTACTAGTTATTGATGCATACTTTGTAGCCCCTTTCTGATTTTTGCACCATAGTCACAAAGAGGGTACATGTATGTCAAAGGAATTACCCAATATCAGATGCTGTCAGACAGCTCCCATCTAGTTGAACAGCAACGTGTGACCCTGACAAACTGTGTAATGGCTTGCTGCACTGGTCAGAGGCTCCACAGTGCCAGCAGCTCACATTCCAGTAAGTTACGGCGCAAAAGTATTTTTGAGCTGAAGGGCGTTCAAAGGTGTCAACGGCACCCACACCAGGAATATTCACCTTATTTTCTCACTTGACGAGTTAGATCACAGGCTGCTTTTGCAAGTATATAATATTGCATCATCATTGCCTTTTTTTTTGTTGTGATGTGCTATTTTTAAAGATTGTCATCTGTTGGTCTTTCTGCTTTGAAACCAGCATTAGCAATAAATATCTATTTGTATGAGTAAAGTTGGCCCTGATAGCATCGCAATATACAAAACTAAACATTTAGCTTGTCACTAAAATTAACATCCGCCACTTTATGAAATACATAAACTAATGCCTCCTGAATTTCATTATCATAGCACTGCTGTTTTAGGCAGTAATTGTCACCGGTTCATCACCCTGGTACTGTTCCAACCAATTACATTGTC
This sequence comes from Cetorhinus maximus, assembly GCF_964194155.1. Classification (NCBI taxonomy): domain Eukaryota; kingdom Metazoa; phylum Chordata; class Chondrichthyes; order Lamniformes; family Cetorhinidae; genus Cetorhinus; species Cetorhinus maximus. The sequence goes on from NC_135882.1 coordinate 4,502,745, forward strand.
CACACTTAAGTGAGAATAAATGACAGTGTTTGTTATTACCACTAAAGCCAGATAAAGATGCAGGCTAATTCAGGGAGTTCATAAGTGACAGTGTGATGTACCCTATTATCAAGGCTGCCTCAGTAAAACAAACTTTAATTTTGGGAAATTGAAGCTCCCTAAAGTCTCCATTTTCTAGCTGTGCTTGTAGGTAGCTGCCAAAATTTGATGGGAGACTTTGGAAACTGTTCACGTTTAACTACAGGTGATATTGGGCAGCCGTGTTTACCATCCACCACATATAGCGGGAAAATCTCAGTGTAGACACATTTGAGGAACTATCCCAGCTTGTATCATCTGTAACTCCATATCCAAAATTGCTGCCTGTATCCAATTCTAACCCAAGTCGCATTCGCCATCAACCCTGTGCTCCCTGACACCTTGTCTAGCAATGGCTTGTTTTTAAAATTCTCATCCTGATTTTCAGATCCATCTTTGGCTTCACCCATTCCCATCTCGGGATCCTCAAATGTTACAACTCTCAAACCTCTTGTGTTCTGGCAGTTGTGGTCTCTTGTGTATCCCCGGTTTGCATTGCCCCACCTTTGGCAGCCATGCCTTCAGCTGCTAAGGCCCTAAGACAGGTTAGAAATGTGTTTTATTACCCAAGCAGCCATTTATTTAAAAAAATTGCCTAAAACAATTATTGGGAACTGTAAGATGAAAATTTGGCATTTCTAAACCCTAATACTTGGCAAGTTGCAAAGTGTTCTTGGTAGATACATAAGGACCTAACTGAATTGTCCCCTTTTTTGACTTTACTATTTTATCAGTCATCTCTAAAACAAGTTGCCTTAAGATGGATAAAATTAGATTTTCAGCTGTTGATTCTCGTGGTTAAAAAATAGCTTCTAAGAGCACATTCAGAATAATTTTTCAGCTTGGCTATATTAGAAACAATGGTCGCAACCATAAAATCTGTCATGAACCAAAGACATCTATATAGATGGCATTTATTTAGAGCACATTGATTTTTCTTGTTAAAATAATTACATGAATCTAAAGTGCAGCATAATGATTATCCCTCACAATAAACACTCGTCTTTTTTGACTTTGTTTAGGCTTTTTTTCATGTTAATGCAATCCAACTGGAAAAATAAAGCTGAAAAGGAGCCATGAATGAGATGTTAAAGATCCTCATGGGGCTCCAGAGCTGCAGGTTGCAGCTCCCTGCCCTAAGCTCTGGAGTTAGCTCCCTAAGCCTCTCCACCTTGCACTCTTTCACCTTTAGGAAGCTCCTTAAAACTTTAATCTTTGAATCAGCTTTTAGCCACCTGACCTAGTATCTCCTGACGTGGCTCGATGTCTGATTTTGTTAATGGCACCTGTGAAATGGGTTGGGATGCTTTACGACATCAATGACCCTTATACAAATGCAAGTTGTTGGTGTTATGTGGTAGGGACTCCATTCAGATGTAAGCCATCTGTGGAACTGGTCTGTTTGTAAGCCTGTGGCAATATAATTTGGCATTCTGGTGCTGCAAGTGGAAAATGTAATTCTGACATCTTTGCAAATCAAAATCTGAATTCATGCCAATTCATTTTCTTAGTGGCCTTTTTAATGATTGAAAATGATCTCCAAATGCTTAACTTTCATTGATCAAGTAAATGGTATTGGAATACATCCAACTACTTAACATGAAAGTGTAATGCGGTTAGATGCATTGGCTCTGAAATGACTGCTGAAAGTCAGATTTTTTAATGCCACGTGGCATACAAATGTGTCGGCTGTCTTGGTAATACTGTTAACTTGGAGCCACAGATAGAATGTTTTGTCAGACAGGCGGCTGTAATAGACATGATCTATAATGTCCAACATCTGAGGGCTTTAGGCCCTTTGATAGCTGCTTTCCGTGTTAATTTTATTATATCGGACCGATATATATTGACCCAAAACATTGGGCCCCGGTTTTAACTCTGCAAGTGGATAAGTTCTGAATGAATTAAAACCTCGCTGAACTTCCCTCAGAACTGAGCCGAAACGTTAACTCTGTTTCTCTCTCCATAGATGCTGCCAGACCTGTTGGGTTTTTCCAGCACTTTTGTTTTTATTTCAGATTTCCTAACATCTGCAGTATTTCACTCTCGTGTTATTTCAGTTTTATTGCTCATGGAAACAAATTAATAAGGAGCAGTGGAGACCATTCACTCAGTCATCCAACTGTTTGACCATTAGCAGTTCAGTCAAAAAGTGTTCCACCACCACATCCTTATACTTTGAAAACACTTTTTATTTTTGCACAAGAAGTAATGAAAGAATTTGTGTCACAGGACCAGTGTTTCCAGAAGTGCTTGTTTACATCTACATATCAACTATGAAACAAAGATTTTTAATTATTTTAGTCTTAAGCATACAGATATGCAGTGTTACATCTTGGGTCTTTATTTTACATGCTCAATGCAGCAAGACATTCCACGGTAGGTGTGTGCCTCCAGCTAAAACTCTCTCTCGTGCCAGGAGTGAATGGGTTAATGCCTTGCAGGATTAATGACTACAATTTAACAATAACTTGGTTTTTGAGCTAAAATGCTGTACGTGGAACCAGCAAGGACTGGGGGGGCGGGAAACAAAACTACAAGATGAGATAGGAAAAGGATCTTGTAAAGGTCCTGTCAGCAAAAAGGACACAGGTCGATTAGCTGTAGAATGCGTCAAAAGAATGTTATGTGAAGTTGGATGGTTAAGGGTTGCTCAAATTCATGCCAATGTAAAGGCCAGTTCAACCTTTGATAGTTGCCAAACCCCACCATCTCTTTGTTAATAACTAAAAGACAACTATTATTTTCCACTAGCAAGCGAACAGCTTTCCCTCCCTCTGAGTTCCACGAATAGAACCCTCCTAACCTTAGCAGCAAGCAGTAAAAATGTGGCTCCCGCTTGCCTCATTGTGGATACAGTATTGGCTCGATTCCACAATCATTATGGGCCTGATAATTTTTTAACTTTTATTTATTTTTGTCTCTGTCATCTTTTTCTCTGACTCTTCTCTATCCTTTCTCTTTTCTCGCTCAATTTCTGATGTCAAATCCATGGCTAACAGTGTTATGTTCACTGCTTTTTCAGTGCAGTGCCAGGATGGAAGAAAGACATGGACAGAATCCTTAGTGCTTTTGAAAGTTTCCCATTAAATCCACAGGGGCTAAAAATTTTGGAGAAGTTTCTCCGACTCAAGTGTTTTTCCTTATCACCCAGATAGTGCTGTTTTTTCCCTCAAATATTCAACCATTCTGCTGTAAGGAGCTCAGAAAGCAAAAGATTGCACTAAAGTGAACGTATTATTGACATACAAATGAACATTGAACAGAACAAAACTAAAGCGGAAAACAGGAAGAGAAGTCCGCAGAATACAGCTTCACTTATTGGTGTTTGAATGACTCGGTTCTCTGAGGGGATCATGTTGGTAAGGTTTAACATGTAACCAAGTGACCAGCCAAAGCTGTTGTTTTGCACCTGCAACAAGGAAAACGGTGTGTTAAGAGGATTAGATATTTCACAGAGTCTTGATGCCTGCAGCAGCCAAAAGTTAAGAAGGCCTTGTACTGAAATTCAAAGGATCGCTACTACTGGGTACTGCACCCACTATGCAATAGTTAATATGGGGATGGCACTTCAGTGGAAAATAGAATAGCTGTCAATTTCTTTGCAGTGCATACCTGCCTTACAACCTCCCCAACAAAATACCACCCTTGGATTGATCGTAAGACACTAACCTGAGCCACAATAAGCCTCTGGAGACATGTAACCCATTCAAAGCATCATTTAGAATTTCAGTTGCATCATCTGTTTTGTGCAATCCTTAACTCTGGGGGAAGACTTTCAGTCATGAACAATGAGGGCCCTGAATATCTCTTACAACTGTTTCTCTGTTAGGAATTTTTAAGGCTTCAAAGCTTACCAAGGGCAACAACTTATGCTACCTAGAAGTCAGCCTATTCTACCAATTAGTCAATTTATGTTACATATTGGTTAACTTCAACCATCTACTAATCAATATTTCCCATTATGTGCCAGCTTTTGGTACTTAACTGGCCAATTTTTGTTATGTTCCTATCATCACTTGTTGCCCAACCATTGTAACTGGAAAAGAATCATCTGATTGATAGCAACACTAATTGACTTATTTAGCCTCCCACAAATATAAAACAAAACTGGAGGATACAGAATTTTCATTAACAAGTGTCCAGAAAATCTAAATTTGTCAAAAAAGACCCGGGAGAGAACAATAATTAACAATGATATGAGATTGACATCTCGGAGACTGCATGAGAGAGGGATTAAAATAAACCATTAAAATATTCCTTTCTACTTAAAGAAGTAGAATCTTGAAACTCCAGGTGAATGATGAAGAGTTTATGACAACCAAGGCGCAATCCTATACATTTGGAAAACTCGACCTAGTCTGTCGGACATGCTACTAGTGATATCACCCAACACCCCTTTGGATCAGAATTATTTCATTTCCCTGTTGTGATTCTGCATAATAACATCATTAAGACCCAAATTCCTCCTCACGTCAGCTCAACCCTGTACTCTGGCTGTGGATGAAGACGAACTGCCTTCTGCCATTGTTAGCGTTGGAATAATATGGAGAAATTTGAGCATAATCCTAACCCCAACCCAAAACAAATAACAAGAGGGTTTTACAAAACATTTTTTTTTTCACATTTCTAAACTTACTTTTTCTTGAAAGCTTATCTGGGTCCAACTCTTTCGATTGAAGTTGTAACCTTGAACCAGTAGGGCGTAGATGTAGTTTGCATTGAAACAATTCGCTCTGCGAAATGAGTCGTCCTCATTTGGAAATACCTGCTGAACCTGCACAATAGATAATATATTCTTGTTTGCATTCTGCCACATTGATAATGATGCACGTTTCATTTTGTATCTGACACCATATCAATTTGCATTGAATTTGACATATGTCAGAATTTTAAGTAGCATGTAATGTGCCAACTTTGAGTAGCATGTATTATGTCTATGAGTTGCATGTAATAGGCCATATCTGTAGGTAGCATGCAATGGACCATGTCTGTAAGTAGTATGTAACATGCCATGCCTGTAAGTAGCATGTAATAGACCATGTCTATAAATAGCACACAACAGGCTATGCCTGAAAGTAATATGTAAAATGTCTATGAGTGGCATATAAATAAGTTTGGATTTTAAACTCAGACGTACCTGAAAGTGATTATATAAGCTTGTTTGCTGCATGGTAATTGCACCCTGTACATAATGGTACCCCATTGAAAAAGATGACCATCTACCAGTCTCGGGCAAATAAGCTAGCAAACAACTTGCAGCAACCCTGGGATCTCCAATTGGCTGCGGTGAATATGATACAGACATGAATTCCTTCACTTACCTGATCCCAGTTTTTCCGGCAGAAATCCTGAACTGTTGAGATGAAGGTTTCCATGGAAAAGGAATTGGATAAATTCAAGGCTTGCATTGTGTAATAGAAACCAGAGAAGGCCTATACAGTTTGGATAAAGATGGTTTGGATAAAGATGAGTAAATATATCACAAGTTAAGCTCATGACCAGACAATCTGAGGAAAGCAAAGAGATATTCCAAACATTTGGTAACATACCACAAAGTCTCCACTGATATATGGCTGAAGTTTTCTTTGTGTCCAGTTACCTCCAATGTTGATATATTCAAAACTAAATATTGACAACAACTTCCTCTGACACAGATCAGGATTTCCAGTTCCTATAAATGTGACGTTATTTTCACGATCATAATGCTTTGGTATCTCAGTTGCAGTGCATAAACCATCAAATATATTCTCCAGTTGGAGAGTCAGATTATAATTTGAGGGAAGGCAAGGATCTTCAATGCTTGAGTTTTTCTTTGAGTCCTGAGTTGATAAAATGGAAAGGGATGTGTGGATATAGTTATTTCTGCTAAAATAGAAAGAAAGAACTTATATTTCTATACAGCCTTGAGACATTGAGTAGAATGGACCAATGTCCCCTAAAGTTTAAACAATCTCGTGAAAACACATAAAAATCTTAGAGGGCTTGACAATGTAGACACTGAGTCTGTTTCTCTGAGCTTGGTAGTCTAGAACTATGGATCACAGAATTAGGATAAGAGATTGGCCATTTAGGACTGAGATGAAGAGAAATTTCTGCACTCAGAAGGTTGTGAATCTTTGGAATTCTTTACCCCAGAGGGCTGTGGATGTTTGGCCATTGAATATATTCCAGACAATGATCAATAGGTTTTTGGACACTGAGGTCCAAAATTTTTGCCATGATGGAGAGGGTCCCTGGCTTAGCCAAAATAGCACCCAAGACCCGAATTTGGAAGTCCCTCCCCTGAACCCGACACCTGCCATTTTGGCAGGGTAAGTGGGGTGGGTGGGGGTGGAGTAGCAATTTTCACATCCATGGTTCACAAAGGCATGTTAAAGTGCAGCTGCCTTCAGTCAGATCTAATTTCCACTGGTGGTGTGTTCAAAACATGATTTGAGGGCTTTAGACCTTTCAGGAGAAGGTCTAAAGCTGCCAGTGTTCTATGGAGAGGTAGGGTACCCTTTTGGAGAGCAGGGTGCCCTTTGGATAGGTCCAGGGACAGCTTTGGGAGTGGTAAGGTGTTCTTTGGGCTTGTTAAAATTAGAAATGAATGTGTATAAAAAATGGAAAAACTCATTGGAACTGTCAAGCTCATTGGAATTGTAAAGCTATCAAGGAAACTGTGAAGCTGTCGAGGGACCTGTTAAGCTGTCAAGTGAACTGTCAAGCTCATTGGAACTGTCAAGGGAACTGTCAAACCATCAAGCTCATTGGAACTGTCCAGCTGTCAAGTCATTTAAATCTCCTAGCCTTTAACTTTTTGAGAAAACTGTAGGGTGAAAAAAATCAGTGTTTGCTATTTCACTCTGTTGAAATAAGCCTGAGGATTATCATTAAAGGATTTGTGCTGCATGACTGATTCCACAAACTATCATCAGTTCCTGTCAGTTCACAGTTTGATTGATAGCTCCCAGTGTTTATAAAGTCTTTGAAGTGGGGCTAAAAATACAAATGCTTGTTTTTGTAAGGGATTAAGTAGTTGAAGGGAGTTAAATGTAGTGAATGGATTTTTATCAATGAGAATGTTTATTTTTCAAAATAGTGAATTCATCAATTGACACTTAGAACTTTATTTAATCTCAGCATGGGTCCGGAGGTCTGTCCATGGTGGATAGTGGATGAGTTGGCATGGAGAGTATAAGGGCAAAGCGTGGTGGGTGGGGTCATGAGTTGGCACTAAATTGGCATAGCAGCTATAAAGGGCCTTGTGGGGTGGATAGAGGGGCATAGATTGGCATGGAGGGTATGAGATGCCATGGGGGTGGGCTGAGTGCATGAGGTGGCATGGGTTGGCATGGATGTCAAGTGTATAGGGAGTGAAGGATAAGGGCTGGAGAGCTGTTTTTGTTTCATTGCTTTTTAACAGCTGTAACTAAGTTGTGGATCATCGAGGATGGTCTTTCCTGCAGCCTGCCTCTGCACCCAGCAGCCCCTGTGGCTGCCTCCAAACTCTTTCCGTGTCCAACTCCTTCTAACACCCAACCTCTCCTCCCCAGCATCCGGAGCAAAAATTCAATTGTCTGGAGCACTTTCTCCCAAATCGGGTTTGCTGAGCTAGGAATTTTCCTAACCCTGCGCTCCCAAGTTGGGAGCAGAAATTCAGGACAAAGGGAATCACGAGATATCAGGGATATGGGTTTAGGGTAGGAAAATGGGATTGATGCAGAGATTCAGCCATAATCTTATTGAATGGTGGAAAAGGCTTTAGGGTCCAAATGGCCTATACCTATTTCTCAATGTTCCATTATCCCAGGATGATCCAAAGTGCTTTACAGCCAGTGAAATAATTTTGAAGTATGGTCACTGTTGCAATTCAGGAAATTCAGCAGCCAATTTGCATACAGAAAGCTCCCACAAATAGTAATGTGTTTTTTTTTAATGATGCTGATTGAGGAGCAACAGTTTAACATCTCATCCAAAAGGCGGCAAATCTTTCGATGCATCTCTCCCTCAGTATTGCCCAGGAGTGTCCGCTTAGATAGTCTGCTCAAGTCTCTAGAGTGGGAGTTGGATCCATAACCTTCTAGGTACAGAGGCAAGGGTGCTAACCACTGATCCACAGTTAACTCTGTATAGTTCTGTCTCTATACATAATACATAGGGAAATATCTTCAATCATCACATTCCATCCAGGGTTCAGCCTGTTGTTAGAGCCATATCTACAAGAACTATATTTTCTTTTAAAATTTGGAAGGACTTTGCATTATTTGGAAGCTTGGGAGCTGACCTGGATTTTTTTAAAAAAAAATCGTAGGTTCACCTTGGACCATGAACAAGCATTGCCTTCTTCAAGAACTCACCTGAGCTGCATGGTACTTGACTGGGGAGAGCTATTTGCCTATTTGAACTGTAATCTCTTTAATTGATGGGGGAAAAAAATTGTTTTGAAGGCAAAGGCCTGGTGATTTACTGGTAATCACCTGACAGAGGAGCTTCATGTTTTGAACTTGTTGTTTTGAACTCAGTTGGTAATGAATGGAGAAGTGGAAAAGCTGCCCACCTTGTGCTCTCCTGGCCTTGCTTGAAATACAGTGTGGTTATCAGAATCCAGCTAGGAATCCTCATCTCAGTGGAACTTGTCTACATGTGGAAACCTGAGAGGCTGGGACGAGAAGGATTGATCTGGCTTTATTTTCCTCCACACTGAAGCTCTCCAGTGAGGAGAGGACCTCCTAGTGAGGACCTCCAGACATCTACTGGAATTAGCAACCCATTCTCGCAAGCGGGAACACCAGATCGACAGTGCCAAAACTCTGCGAACTTAATCCTTTTTATGAAGTTTTTTTCTTCAACCGCCGATCTCTGCAAAGACCCTATTTGTTTGTCGTTTGTTTTTGTGTGTGTGTGTGCGTGTGCTGGGGAATTTTTAAAGGGATAGATAGTTACACTTCCAGATTAGACATTGTGTGTTAACCAATTCTTGCAACTTGCTTTAAAAAAGAAGTTTCATTTTATAATAAATCAATTATTCTAGGTTTATTGAAAGAAGCCTGGTTAAAGTCTCTCTTATTCTGGGTCTAACAGCAGCGAAGGTAAATCATCGGCCATTTTGGTGAGTGAATTAAACTTGTAAGCTAATGATGTGACCTGTGGAGTAGTAGGGCTAGATAAACTGCGCACTCCTCCCATCCCAGTCATAAAACTATAAAGGAAGCTGCACCCACTGCAGTGAATTTCACCCTTGGGGGTATGTTTAGGAAACTTACAAACATGTTTTCCACAATTTTCCACCCCATCGTACATTTGGCCCTCTTGTGTAAAAATGAAATGATTTCCCTATCCATATGTTGCATTGCATCAAAAACCAGTGTTAATGTTTCAGGCTTCCTCAGAACTGATGAAAGGTCATGGACCTGAAACGTTAACTCTATTTCTCTCTCCGCAAGTACTGCCTGACCTGTCAAGTATTTCCAATTCCAGCGTTTCCTGTTTCACATTTCAAGCATCTGCAGTATTTTGATTTTGAATCGTTGATATACTAAGCTCATTGAGTTGGTAATGCTGCTATTCCTCCAATGGATAGTCTCCACAATAATTAAATGTGTTGTTCTAGCTCCAGAGGTGACCCTGTGGCCACTGTCAGCCTGGAACAACAAGCAAGCTGCCCTCTCAGGTGGATGTCAAAGATCCTATGACACTATTTGAAGAAGAGCAGGGAAATTTCCCCTGCCGCTCAATATTTATCCATCAACCAACACCTAAAACCAGATCATATGGTCATTTTTCACGTTGTTGTTTGTGGGATCTTGCTGTGTACAAATTGGCTGCCACATTTCCTACATTACAACAGTGAATACACTTCAAAAGTTTTTCATTGGTCTTAAAGAGCTTTGGGAAGTCCTGAGGCCATGAAAGGTGCTATAGAAATCCTTCCCTTTTCAATGTTTACACTTAGACTCTTAGCACATGAAGGAATTTTGAGCCAGTTGTTTGAATGGTTTAAGATCTTACCCGGATGATTTTTGCCCTGTACATCTTCTCAGCTTCATCCCTTCCATAGCATGCCAGGCTTTGAATGTAGACCTTGTACTTGTAACTGTACAGTGTGATTATTGTGGCTTCCTTCACGTGCGTATGTGACTCAGGAACAAAAGCTATTTCTGTAGAAGCTCCACCCAGATCCAGAGTGCCTATGGTCTTCACAGTAAAAGTTCTTTGCGGTTGCCTCCAAGTACGTCTCTGCAAAGGATTGGGGTCAAACAGTAAAACGCTGAGATTAGTATTGATGAATATGAAAACGTTGCAGAACAACAACAACAATTGGCATTTATATAACACCTTGAATGTAGTAAAATGTTCCAAGGCACCTCACAGGAGCGTAATCAAACAAAATTTAACACTGAGCCGCCAAAGTAAATATAATGTGGAACAACAAAATGTTTGGTCAAAGAGGTAGGACTTAAAGACCATCTTAAAGGGCAAAGAGAGAAGCACACAGGTTTAGGGAGGGAATTCCAGAACTTAGGGTCAAGGCAGCTGAAGACGCGGCCACTAATGGTGAAATGATGGAAATTGAGGATGCTCAAGAAGCCAGAATTAGAAAGAGCGCAGGGATGTTGGAGGGGTGGAGGAAATCACAGAAATAGGGAAGGGCAAGTCCATGGAGGGATTTGAAAATATGGATGAGAACTTTAAAATTGAGGCATCACTTAACCAGGAACCAATGGAGGTGTGGGCCAGTGAGGACAAGACGTGACAAATGAATGGCACTTGATGCAAGTTAGGAGGGGGACAGCAGAAATTTGGATGACTTTAAGTTTATGGAGGAGATAGAATCACCTACTTCTCACCTACATATTCAACTAATCTGCCATGTCAGTCACTTCCCCAGTGGTTCAATGGTCAAAAGCAGAGTACACTCTAAATGCATGCAGACCAGACGGTCCCAGGTTTGGACATCAGTTGGTCATAGCTGGAGTGGCTGTAGGAGTGCAGAAATTAGCTTTTGAGCTCCAGGCAAACCAATTTGGGTTCTTACTCTTGATCACTTGTGATGATCATCTGTTGAACACAGCTACAGACTCACCTGTAGCACATTCTCATCAGCCCAAGGCTGAGTGCGTACCTCTGAGTCAGAAAGTTGTAGGCCCAATTCCCGCTCATACAGACATACGAAATAGGAGCAGAAGTAGACCATTCAGCCCCTTGAGCCTGCTCCACCATTCAGTAAGGTCATGGCTGAACTGTCTGCGTTTCACATTCTGCATTCCAATCTATCCCTATAACCTTTGATTTCCTTGCCTAACTAGAATCTATCTACTGCGCCTCAAAGATATTCATTGACACCACCTCCTGAGGCAGAGAGTTCCAAAGTTACACAACTCTCTTAGAGAAAAAGTTTCTCCTCATCTCGGTCCTAAAAGGGCGACCTCTAATTTTAAAACAGTGCCCCCTAGTTCTGGACTTACCCACAAGAGGAAACATCCTTTCCACATCCACCTTGTCAAGACCATTCAGGATCTTATATATTTTAGTTGTCACCCCTCACTCTTCTAAACTCCAGTGGAAACAGTTTGTCTAACCTTTCCTCATAAGACAATCTGCTCATTCCAGGTATCAATCTAGTAAACCTCCTCTGAACCGCCTCCAACGCATTTACATCCTTCCTTAAATAAGGAGACCAAAACTGCACACAGTATTCAAGATGTGGTCTCACCAATGCCCTGTATAACTGAAGCATAACATCCTTACCTTTATGCTTAGTTCCTCTCATAACAAAGGATAGCATTCCATTAGCCTTCTTGATTACATGCTGTACCTGCATACTAACTTTTTGTGACTCATGCACTAGAACACCTAGATCCCTTTGCACCTCGGAATTCTGCAGCCGTTCCCCATTTGAGTAATACTCTGCTTTTTTATTCTTCCTGCCAAAGTGAACAACTTCATATTTTCCCACATTATACTCCATCTGTCAGATTTTTTTCCCACTTACTCAACTTATCTATATCTGTCTGCAGACTCCTTATGTCCTCTTCACAACATACTTTCCTACTTACCTTTGTGCCATCTGCAATTTAGCTACCATGTCTCTACTCCTCTCATCTAAGTCATTGACATAAATTGTAAAAAGTTAAGGCCCCAGTACAAACCCCTGTGGGACTCCACTCGTCACATCCTGCCAATCAGAAAAAGACCCATTTATGCACACTCTGTTTTTTGCCAGCAAACCAACCTTCTATCCAGGCTAATATGTTACCCCCTACACCATGAGCTTTTATTTTCCACAATAACCTTTGATGTGACCCTTTATTAAATGCCTTCTGGAAATCCAAGTACATACCTACAGGCTCCCCTTTATCCACGACTCGTGTTACTCCTTCAAAGAACTGCAATAAATTGGTTTAACATGATTTCCCTTTCACAAAACCATGCTGACTCTTTCCAATTATCTTGAGTTTTTCTAAGTGCCCAGCTGTAACCTCTGTAATGATCAATTCTAATACCTGCCCCACGACAGATGTCAAGCTAACCTGCCTATAATTTCCTGCCTTCTGCCTCCATCCCTTCTTGAATAGAGGGCTATATTTGCTACTTTCCAGTCGGATGGAACCTTTTCAGAATCTGGCGAATTTTGGAAAATTAACATCTACTGCCTCATTTGCTACCTCATTTGCCACGCTAGGATAAAGTCCATCAGGACCCAGAGACTTGTCAGCCTACAGCTCCAACAGTTTGCTCAGTAAGGCTTCCCTAGTGATTGTAATTTCACCAAGTTCCCCTCTCCCTTCCACCTCCCAATTTACAGCTATTAATGGAATGTTTTTCTGTCCTCTGTAGTGAACACAGAAGCAAAATATTTGTTCATTTCACCCGCCATTTCCTTATTATCTACCATTAACTCCCCATTCTCACTCACTAGAGGACGAATACTCACTTAACTTACTCTTTTCCTTTTTAAATACCTATAGAAACTCTTGCTAGCCATTTTTATGTTTCTAGCTAGCTTCCTCTCATACTCTAATTTCTTTCTCCTGATTGACCTTTTAGTCGTTCTCTGCCATTCTTTATATTCTGACCAATCATCTGACCTGCCACTCATCTTTGCGCAATTATATGCTTTTTCCTTAAGTTTGATGCTTTCCTTAACTTATTTAGTTAACCACGGATGGTGGATCTTCCTCTTAGAATTTTTCTTTATAGTAGTAATATATTTATTCTGTGTATTCTGAAATATCCCCTTAAATGTCTGCCCCTGCTCCTCTATTAACCTATCCTCTAGTCTAGCATCCCAGTTCACTTCAGCTAGCTCAGCTTTCAACCCCACATAGTTGCCCTTATTTAAGTTTAAGATACTAGTCTTAGACCCAGTCTTCTCCCTTTCAAACTGAATGTAAAATTCAATCATTTTGTGGTTGTTGCTACCTAGGGGTGCCTTCACTCTGAGGTCATTAATTAATCTTGTCACATTACACAATAACAAGTCTAATATAACCTGCTTTCTGGTTCCGGAACATGCTGCTCTAAGAAACTATCTCGAAAGCATTCTATGAACTCCTCATCCAGGCTACTACTGCCAATGTGATTTTTCCCAATTTATATGTAGATTAAAATCACCCTTTATCACAAGCACCTAACATTTCTTCTTGTCTACTTTGTCCTACATTGTGGTTAATGTTGGGGGCCTGTAGGCCACTCCCACTGGTGACTTCTTTCCCCTACTATTCCTCATCTCCACCCAAACCAATTCTATATCCTGACCTCCTGAACCAAGGTCATCTTTAACTATTGCACCAATGCTATCGTTGATCAACAGTGCTATCCCTCCACCTTTATCTAGGTTCCTATTCTTCTTGAATGTCATATATCCCTCAATATTCAGGACCCAGTCCTTGTCATCCTTGCAGCCATGTCTCCGTAATGGCCATCAGATCTTATTTTTCACTTCAATGTGCACTATCAATTCATTTACTTTGTTATGAATACTATTCGCATTCAGATACAGAGCCTTTAGTTTTGTCTTTTTGTTATCTTTGTGACATCTAGTCTTGAGTGTTGGTGTATTCTTAGGTTTTTTTCTCTCTGTCCCTTCTTGCCATTCTCTGATCCTCGTTTCCCATATTACTATTTTGCTTTCCTGCCTTGACTCTACCCTTCGATTTGCTATATCTACTCAAGCTCGATCCCTCAACCATCACCGCCACCCCCACCCCCCTCGCCCCTGTTTAGTTTAAAGCCCTCTCTACTTCCCTAGTTATGCAGTTCGCTAGAACACTGGTCCCAGCACAGTTCAGGTGTAGATCATCCCAACGGTACAGCCCACGCTATCCCCAGTCCTGATGCCAGTGCCCCATGAACCAGAATCCACTTCTCCCACACCAAGTACAAAATCCAGGCTGACACTCTGAAGGACAGCAGAGGTGTCATCTTTTGGGTTAAGACATTAAACAGAGGTTCTTTCTGTCCTCTCATGCGGATGTTAAAAAGATCCAAGTACTCTATTTTGAAGAAGAGCAGAGGAGTTCTCCTCTGTGTCCTGGTTAACATTTATCCCTCAACTATTATCACTAAAATAGCTTATCTGGTCATTATCTTACTGCTGACTGTGGGAGTTTGCTGTGTGCAAATTGACTGATACGTTTCTTACATTGCAACAGTGACTTAACCTCAGAAGGGCTTCATTGGCTGTGAAGCACTTCGGAACATCCTGAGGTGGTGAAAGGCGTTATAGAAATTCAAGGTCTTTTCCAATGGAATACCTTGTCAGCAGTCAGCATTTGGCTCAAACCATTAGGATGAACTATTGAGGCAGTTATTAAAGGACAGCGCTGTGTCTGTCTGCTGGTTGCAGTCACATTCCACAGGGAGGGAGAGCAAAGCAGCAGACATGGGCGAAGTGATTACATACATACGAAGATATGAATTAGGAGCAGAAGTAGGCCATTCAGCCCCTTGAGTCTGTTCCATGATTCAATAAAATCATGGCTGATCTGATAGCATTGCAGCCTCAACTCCACATTCTGCCTAACCCCAATAAACCTTGGCTCCCTTGTTAGTCAAGAATCTATCCATCCTTAAATTACAAATATTCAATGACCCTGCCTCCACCACTCTCTGGGAAGAGAGATCCACTGACTCACAACCCTCTGAGAAAAAAAATTCTTCTCCTCTCCATTTTAAATGGGAGACCCCTTATTTTTAAACGGTGTCCCCTAGTTCTAGTCTCTCCCACAAGGGGAAACAACCTTTCAGCATCCACCCTGTCAAGTCCCCGCAGCATCTTATGTTTCAATAAGATCACCTCTCAATCTTCTAAAATCCAATGGATACAAGCCCAATTTGTCCAACCTTTCCTCATAAGATAACCCCACCCCCCAATCCCAGGTATCAGTAGAATGAACTTTCTCTGAACTGCTTCTAAAGCATTTATACCCTTTCTTAAATAAGAAACTGTACACAGAACCCCAGATGTGATCTCACCAACACCCTGTACAACTGTAGCAAAACTTCCCTACTTTTATATTCCATTTCCCCTTTGCAATAAATGCCAACATCCATTTGCCTTCCTAATCACTTGCTGTACCTGCATACTCATTTTTCCTGATTCATGTACCAAGAGACCCAAGATACCCCAGATTTCTGCAATCTCTCCCCATTTAAATAATATGCTGCTTTTCTATCCTGCCTGCCAAAGTGGACAGATTCACATTTTCCCACATTATACTCCATTTGCCAAGTTTTTGCCCACTCATTTAACCTGTTTATGTCCCTTTGCAGCCTCCTTTTGCTTTCTTCACAACTTACTTTTTATCCTTGTGTCATCAGCAAATTTAGCAACCATACATTCGGTGCCTTCATCCAAGTCATTGATATAGATTGTAAATAGTCGGGTTCCAACACTGATCCCTGTGACACTGCATTCACCAACCTGAAAAGGACCCATTTATCCCTACCCACTGCTCCCTGTTAGCTAACCAATCCTCCACCCATAATAATATGTTAACTCCTTACACCATGAACTCTTATTTTGCATAGTAACCTTTGATGTGGCACTTTGTCAAATGCTTTCTGGAAATCTAAATACAGCACATCCACAGGTTCCCCTTTATCCACGTTGCTTGTTACTTCCTCAAAGAACTCCAATAAATTAGTCAAACATGATTTCCCTTTCACAAAATCATGTTGACTCTGCTTGATTGCACTGCGATTTTCTAAGTGCCCCTCTATAGCCTCCTTAATAACAGATTCCAGCAATTTCCCTGTGACAATTTCCCCATGATTCTCCCAGAACAGGCCATACTTCAAGAATGTAACCTTAACAAACCTGAAGCAAATTGCCCAGTAAATAATTTGCTGTAATCCATCCATAGACTGCTTCTTCCTTCCCTGAAATAATCTGGGTGCCTTTAAAATCAAACGGTGAAGATCGGAGGTAATCTTTAATCTCTGAGAGGATCATGGTTGCAGCTCCTGCATTCTCTAACCTGACAGTTTCATGGAAAGAAGAAGGAATTGAAGCCAGAGTTAGAGAATTACATACGTTTTACATCAGACACAGCGGATTGATTTAGCCTCAGCTACTTAGTAGAATCATACCACACAGAAAAAAGACATTCAATCTATTGTGTCCATGGTAGCACTTTGAATGAGCTATCCAATTAGTCCTTACTCCAATAATTAAAACAGAAAATTCCAGAAAAACTCAGCAGGTCTGGCAGCATCTGTGGAGAAAGATGATGTTTTGAGCCCAATATGACTCTTCTCCAAACTGAGGAGAGGTAGAAATGTGATGGGTTTTATGCTGTTGAAAAGGCGGGGCGGGACAGGGTGAGCAAAAGAGAAGGTCAGGGATAGGTTAGAGAGCGGGGGATATAAAATAACAAAGATGTCATGGAACACAGGCAAAAGGAATGGTAATGATAGCATTAAAGTCACAAACTTTGGTCAGAGTAGGTGTTAATAGCAGGATAATGGTGAGCGCTGTCTGAAAACAACATAGCAGAATGTGTTAATAACAGAATAAAGGTCAGCTCTGTCTGAAAGCAACACCATGAGGACAAGGTACAGACCTGCACTAGAGGAAATAAATTCAAAATGGAGGGCAGAGTTTATGGTCTGAAGTTGTTGAGCTCAACCGTGTCAAACCCATTTCCGGCACTTCTGCCCGCACCCCTTTCCTTCCCTCCCAGAACCGTGATAGGGCATCCCCTTGTCCTCACTTGCCACTCCACCAGCCTCCATATTCAAAGGACCATCCTCTGCCATTTCTGCCAACTCCAGCATGATGCCATCATCAAACATACCTTCCCTTCAACCCCCTGTGAGCATTACAAAGGGACCATTCTATCCACAACAGCCTGGTCCACTCCTCCATCACCCCCAACACCTCATCCCCTTCCCATGGCAGCTTTTCATGCAACCACAGGAGGTGTAACACCTGCACCTTTACCTCCTCCCTCCTCACTGTCCAACACCCCAAACACTCCTGCCAGGTGTAGCAGCAATTCACTTATACTTCATTCAATCTAAGTCGATGGTATTCGTTGCTCACAACGTGTCTCCTCTACATTGCGGGTACCAAACGCAGACTGGGTAACTGCTTTGTGGAACACCTTCGCTCAGTCCGCAAGCATGACCCTGACCTTCCTGTTGCTTGCCATTTCAATTCACCATCTTGCTCTCATGCCCACATGTCCATCCTCGGCCTGCTGCAATGTTCCAATGAAGCCCAATGCAAGCTGGAGGAACAGCACCTCATCATCCGATTAGGCACTTTATAACCTTCTGAACTCAACATTGAGTTCAACAACTTCAGACCATGAACTCTGTCCTCCATTTTGAATATCCCCCCCCCTAAGTGCCAGTCTGTATCGTGTTCCCATGGTTTTGCTTTCAGACCGTGCTGACCTTTATTCTGTTAATAACACATTCTGCTATTTTGCTTTCAGACAGTGCTGACCTTTATTCTGCTATTAACACCTCCTCTGATCAGGCTTTGTGTCTTTAATACTATCATTACCACACTCTTTGCCTGTGCTCTAAGACACCTTTGTCATTTAATCTTCCTCACTCTCTAACCTATCCCTGACCTTCTCTTTTGCTCCCCCTGCCCCTCCCCCTATTTCAACAACACAAAACCCATCACGTTTTTACCTCTCTTCACTCCGAAGAAGAGACTCAAAACATTAACCCTGTTTCTCTTCAAATGTGCTGCCTGACCTGCTAGTTTTTCCAGCATCTCTGTTTTTATTTCAGATCTCCAGCATCTGCAGTATTTGGCTTTTATTTTAGTTCTTACTCCGCCTGCCCTTGCCCCAGAGCCCTCTGCAAATGCCTCTTTTTCCAATACTTATCCAAATCCCCTTTTGAAAGTTAATATTGAACCTGCTTCCACCACCATTCTTTCAGGCAGCGCATTCCTGATCGGATATTGGAGAGATAGGGAGCGTGAGGGCATGGTGGGATTTGAAAACAAGGGTGAGGATTTTAAAATCCAGGGCTTTCAAATAAATACAAAGGGGGTGGGGGGGGGACTAGAAACTCAGCCAGAAATTGCCATGATAGTGGGGATTGAACTCACATTCTCTGGGTTACTAGGCCAGTGCTGTAAGGGCCACACTGCTGTAACTGTTCTCCAAAGTGAAGAGGACATGGCTTTTTCCATGAATCTCCTTAAAAAGCTTTCACCCCACCAGAGCAAAAAAAAAAGGTGAAGTCCTGGTATACAGCACAGAAGGAGGCCATTCAGCCCATTGTGCCTGTGCCAGCTTTTTGAAAGAGCTTGCCCATCCCATTTGCCCCTTTCTCTTTCCCCCGCCCTACCTCAACAGCCCTGCAATATTTTTTGTCCATTTCAGGGATACACAAGAGCCAAAAGTTCCAAGAGTTTGTTGTGTTTTAAATGCTTTGGTGTGTATAGGATAGAATCATAGAATGGTTACGGCCACTCGGCCCATCATATCCTTGCCAGCTCTCTGCAAGAACATTGGGCTAATCAAACTCCCCCGTCTTTCCCACCTTAAACCTGAAATTTTTTTCTCTTCAAACTGTGCGTATGTTTTGAATTTAAAAGGCGACGTCTTAAGCAACGTGATATTGTTTGAATAAGCGAATAAGTAATCTTATACTCTTACTGGAGTAGTCGCATTCCAGCGGTAGCTCCAAAGTAGACAGGGGTGGAGTTATGCTTTTCTTCTGGGATCTCTTCCACTGTCTCATTGAGGCATTTTTGCAGTGACTGAGCTGCCTGTGCGGGTTCATTATCGTAGCTGGAAACGTCTGGCCCTGTGGATGTGGACAATCACACAAATGATAAAGACGGAAATTGCATTTGTTCAACCAATGAAATTCTTTTGATGTGTAGTCACTGCTTTAACGTAGCTAATGCAGCAGACAATTTGCGCACAGCAAGATTGGGTGGGGGGGAGGGGTTACCTCACGAGGAAAGTTTGGACGGCGGGCCTGCAGATCAGAAGACTGATAGACGATCTTTTTGAAGCATTAAACCCCTGAGGGGACTTGACAGGGTGGATGCTGAGAGGATGTTTCCCCTTGTGGGAGACACTAGAACTAGGGGTCACTGTTTAAAAATAAGGGGACTCCCATTTAAAACGGAGATGAGAAGAAACTTTTTCTCTCAGGGGGGTCATGGACCTTCGGAACTCTCTTTCCCAGAGGGCGGTGGAGGCTGGGCCAATAAATATTTTTAAGGCTGAGGTAGATAGATTCTTGACTAACAAGGGAGCCAAAGGTTATCCAGGGTAAATGGAATGTGGAGCTGAGGTTACAATCAGATCATCCATGACCTTATTGAATGGCGGAGCAGGCTCGAGGGGCCGAGTGGCCTCACTCCTGCTCCTAGTTCGTATGTTTGTTCGTATGTACCAAGATCCCACAGACAGCAAGGAGATAATGACTCAGGTAATCTGTTCTTTTTCAGCGAAATGAAAACAGAAAGTGCTGGAAATGCTTGGCCCGTCTGTTGCATCTGTGTGGAGAGAGAAGCAGAGTTAATGTTTCAGGTCGATGACCTCTCATGGGAATTGGAAAGAATTACGAGATGTAACGGGTTTTAGAAAAGCACAGAGTCAGGGAAAGGGGAGACGGGGTGACAGTTAAAAGAGGGAAGGCCTGTGATAGGGTGGAAGGCAGGAGAGATTAAATGACAAAAGTGTTGATGGTGCAAGGCCACCAGTGATGTTGTTTGAGGGGTAAATATTGGCCAGGACACTGGGGAGAAATTTCCTGCTCTCCTTCAAAAATGGAGCCACGGGAATTTTTTACACCCGTCTGAGAGGACAGATGGGGCCATGATTTAACGGTTCATCTGAAAGACAGCACCTCTGATAGTGCAGCGCTCCCTCTGGGCTGGACTGGGAGTGTCAGTCTGGATTTTGTTCTCAAGTCTCCGGAGTGGGTCTTGAACCCATAACCTCCTGGCCTAGAGGATAGAGTGCCACCTAGAAGAAGTAGCTGTTCTTTCTGTCAGTGGAGTCTTTACACCCCTTACTCTCAGTATTGGACAACTTGGAGGTTGACCAGCAGCCTTTTAAGAGCTGCATAATTTTTCTCTTTATCTCATCATGCTCCCACATTGGCAGAAGGAGTAGGGAGAGGCAATATAGACTAAATGGTACAATTCTAAAAGTGTTCAGGGACAGAGGGACATTGGTGGCTCATGTTCATAGTTCCTTGAGTTGGCAGGACATAGTGAGAACAGTTTGCAAAGCACACAGGACCTTGAGCTTCATAAACAGAAGGATTGAGTAGAAAAGTAGGGACGGTATGCTGAGCCTTTATAAATCTCTGGTTAGACCACAACTAGAGAATTGTCCAGTTCTGGTCACCACACTTTAGGAAGGATGTGAGGGTCCTTGAGAGGGTGTAGAGGAGATTTACCAGAATGGGCTCCAGAAGCTGGGGATGTTCTCCTTGGAGCACAGATTGGGTCTGTGGTGACTATGGGACGTTTAGATAAGGCAGACTAAGAAAACCTGTTCCCATTGGCTGAAGGTACATAGCTTTGGGGGACACAGATTTAAGGTTTTGGGCAAGAGATGCAAGGAGGATGTGAGGAAGAGTTTTCTACCCAGCAACAGGGGAATAAGAATAACTTGATTGCTCTCTGGAGAACTGGCATGGACTTGATGGACCAAATGGCCTCCTTCAGAGCCACAATAACTCTATAATTCTATAAATGGTGTTAATCCCTTTAATTAGCAGAAGGTATCCTTCAACTGGATTTGAATTTCGTAGCTTCGACATGACACAGGTGTTTCTCACTGACTATACCAGTGTTATTCCTCTTTTCTGCTGGCCAGCTGTAAACATAAACGCTTGTACCGGAGGCTCCAGCATCAAAAACGATTCCATACTAGAAAAGATACAGTTAGGTCATAGTTGGATACAGTTAGACCAGAGGAAGATATAGTTATGTGATAGTTAGATATTATTAGACCATGGTCATGTGATAATCTGTTTTTGTGATGTTGATTGAGAGTTAAATATTGGCCAGGACACTGGGGAGAACTCCCCTGATCTTCTTCAAAATAATGCCATGGGATCTTTTACGCCCAGCTAAGAGAGCAGACAGGATTCAACAGCTCATCAGAAAGACTGAGAAAAAGACTCATCCACTCAGTTAACAAAGGATCTGTCTACTTCCTGATTGGCTGTGGAAAGGTGGGGCACTGCCAGGGATGGACAAGGAAGTTCACACGATGACACCTGCTTAAAACTAGACGGGGGCGGCCCGGCTCCCCCACTGACCCCCAGGGACACAGGAGAACAAGCGAGCTTTTGCTGAAATATGTGCCACACCTTGAGCCCAGCGGGAAGAGCAACCCTTTTCAGCTGCTGCAACATGGAGATGGTCACAACGGTGATCACACTGCCGAATAGGATGATGATAGCGGCGACAACTGGACTTTTCAGCCCCATTGAGTAATGTCCCTGCAGAAAGGCAGAGAAGGAAGATGAATGCAGCAGCGGTTAACAGATGGCAAATTAACTTCAATACAAATAAGGGTGAGGTGGCGGATTTTAGTAGCAAAAATAATGAGGGTATATATAGCTTGGAAAATAAATGGAATAGAGGAGCAAAGTAATCTGGGGGATATAGATACACAAATCCCTAAAAATAGCAATGCAAGTTAGTAAGACTATCAATAAAACAAACTGGGATTCGGTTCAGTGAACTAAAAAGTAGAGAAGTTATGATAAACTTGTATAGAACCTTGGCTAAACCATACTTGGATTCCTGTGCACAGTTCTGTTCTCCAATTTATAGAAAGGATTTAGAGGCATTTTTCAAAGGATAATACCAGAACTGAGAGGTTATAACCATCAGGAAGAATTGAAGAGGCTGAGGTTCTCTTTAGAGGGTTTTTTTAAAATCCATTCATGGGATATGGGTGTCCCTGGCTTTATTGCCCATCCCTAATTGCCCTTGAGAAGGTGGTGGTGAGCTGCCTTCTTGAACCGCTGCAGTCCATGTGGTTTTGGTACACCCACAGTGCTGTTAGGGAGGGAGTTCCAGGATTTTGACCCAGTGACAGTGAAGGAACGGCGATATATTTCCAAGTCAGGATGGTGAGTGACTTGGAGGGGAGTGTCCAGGTGGTAGTGTTCTCATGTATTTGCTGCCCTTGTCCTTCTAGATGGTAGTGGTCATGGGTTTGGAAGGTGCTGTCTAAGGAACCTTGGTGAGTTCCTGCAGGGCATCTTGTAGATGGTACACAATGCTGCTAATGTTTGTTGGTGGTGGAGGGAGTGAATGTTTGTGGATGGGGTGCCAATCAAGTGGGCTGCTTTGTCCTGGATGGTGTCGAGCTACTTGAGTGTTGTGGCAGCTGCACTCATCCAGGCAAGTGGCGAGTATTCCATCACACCCCTGACTTGTGCCTTGTAGATGGTGGACAGGCTTTGGGGAGTCAGGAGGTGGGTTACTCACCACAGAGTTCTGATAGAGGTCTTTCACATTGTGAAAGGGTTTACTAAGGTAGGCACAGAGATGTTTTCCATTTGTTGGGAAGACCAAAAATAGGGGCCATAAATATAAGATAGTTGCTGACAAATGCAATCGGGAATTCAGGAGAAACTTCTTTGTCCAGAGAGTGGTGAGGATGTGGAACGTTGGGAGGATTTGAGGCATAAAGCATGGATGCATTTATGGGGAAGCTAGATAAGTAGATGTGGGAGAAAGGATATGTTGATAGGCTGGGACAAAGAGTGGTGGGGGAGGATTGTGTGGAGTTGGGCTGAAACATTTTATGTGCTGTAAAATTCTACATAATTCAATAACTAAATGTTACTTGCTGTAAATGAGAATGTTCTAGGAATCCACTCACTGTCAATAAATATGTAATCTGATATTTAAATGTGTTCCACTGGAGTTTAGAAGATTAAGAGGTGACTTGATTGAAATCTTTAAGATCCTGAGGATGGATGTTGCCTCTTGTGGGTGAATCTAAAACTAGAAGTCACTGTTTAAAAATAAGGGATCGCCCATTTAAGACAGTGATGAAGAGAATTTTTTTTCTCTCAGAGGGCCGTGAGTCTTTGGAACTCTCTTCCTCAAATGGCAGTAGGAGCAGAGTCTTTGAATATTTTTATTGCAGAGCTGGATAGATTCTTGATTAACAAGGGGGTGAAAGATTATCGGGGTTAGGCGGGAGGTTACAATCAGATCAGCCACGACCTTATTGAATGGCAGAGCAGGCTAGAAGGGCCGAATGGCCTACTCCTGCTCCTAGTTCATATATTCGTATGTCAATGATATAATTCACAGTGCCTGAAGACTAGAGCACTTAGGGCATTGGTACGTGCTCCATCTGATATATTGATTGTTGGCCAATGGAACAGGTAACACCCAAGGCACGAAGACCCTGTGCATTAACTGTGAATCAATCCCCTCAACTCCCTATTGTAATGGCACTTGCTCGTCACAATGCAGCCCCTGTACCTGCAGTTCCATGCCCATTGGAGGCAGGCACTGCAAGAGCACCAGGGGTACAGGGAGCTTTATCCACTTGGTGGCAGTGGAGATATACTACATACACTGGCATAGGAACAGGAGGAGACCTTCCAGTTTATTCTGACATTCAGTGAGATTATGCCTGATCTGCAACGCAACTCCACATACCCACCTTTTCCCCATATCCCTTAAGACAAGGGCAGCAGATGCATGGGAACACCACCACCTGCAAGTTCCCCTCCAAGTCACTCACCATCCTGACTTGGAAATATATCACCTGAGTAGCACTGGATCAAAGAATGTTCTACACACCCCACAAAAAGACAGGCATAACTAGGATGGCTAGGCATAGCAGCTGAATGATCTTCCTCTTCCGATAGATCACTGAGTTGGTGTTACACAGCTCTTTCAGACCTGCCCCTCACACCCATATTGAGCCTGACTCCCTGTGGAATCACTGAATTCACCCGACAATTCCTCACTGCATCCGGGGGCTGGTTACATATTGCGCTCATGTTTAAGTTGAAGACACAGGTGCTGCAGATTTTGAGCAGCTACTGAATTTCTTCAATCAGAATGATGGCAACAACTCAAACTCACGCCCAGAGATTTACAGTGGGATATGGGCAGAAATCACAAGGTAAATTCCTGCTGCTGGACACTGTATATTCCAGCACTGAAAGCTAAAACCTGAAATCATTCCTTAAAACATCCACCTACCAGTTTTAGGAGCCTTTGTCTGCTGACAGTCCAGTGAAGGACACACAAGAGATATTGCTGCTCTCACAATAAAGATTGGAGATAAATGGAGCGGTTTGGCTAAGTGATTTCACACAAATGAGTTCTGGATTGCTGTGAGAAGACTGCTTCTTCCCCAGAGTGTTTCTGACCACTCCCAGGCTGAGTGCAGACCGCCTGCTGTGTCTTCAGCTCCAAATGGTTATAATTTCAGATTGTTTAAATCTTGTTACAGCATTTCACAGAGAGAATGTTCACAAAAAGCATCTCAGCTGAGACATTGGTGGTCACAGAATTGCTTAGATTGAGAGCGACGATAGGCGCATGAGAGGAAGGAAAGACTCAGAGCTGAAGAGGAAGTGAAAAGGGGTGAGGAAGTCATTTGGGGTGAAATTTAGTTACAGCATGATTCCACCCTGCTTAGGCTGTCCTGTTAAATTCCCAATATGGACTACATGGATCTCTTCTGCCCTCCAACACCCTCTCCCACTCTGGAGTACTCCTATCATCATGTGGAGAGTTACCTGTCTTCCTCTCAAGTGTTACCTGTCTTCACATGGAGTGTTACCTGTCTCCATGTGGAGAGTTACCTGTCTCCATTTGGAGAGTTAACTGTCTCCATGTGGAGAGTTACCTGAATCCATGTGGAGTGTTGCCTGCCTTTATCTGGAGAGTTACCTGTCTCCATGTGGAGTGTTACCTGTCTCCATATGGAGAGTTACCTGTCTCCATGTGGAGAGTTACCTGTCTCCATGTGGAGAGTTAACTGTCTCCATGTGGAGTGTTACTGTCTCCATGTGGAGAGTTACCTGTCTCTATGTGGAGAGTTACCTGTCTCCATGTTCAGTGTTACCTGTCTCCCTCTAGAATGTTACCTGTCTCCATGTGGAGAGTTACCTGTCTCTATGTGGAGAGTTACCTGTCTCCATGTTCAGTGTTACCTGTCTCCCTCTAGAGTGTTAACTGTCTCCATGTGGAGAGTTACCTGTCTCTATGTGGAGAGTTACCTGTCTCCATGTTCAGTGTTACCTGTCTCCCTCTAGAATGTTACCTGTCTCCATGTGGAGAGTTACCTGCCTCCATGTGGAGTGTTACCTGTCTCCATCTGAAGTGTTACCTGTCTCCATATGGAGAGTTACCTGTCTCCATGTGGAGAGTTACCTGTCTCCATGTGGAGAGTTACCTGTCTCCATGTTGAGTGTTACTTCTTTCCATGTAGAGAGCTACCTGTCCCCATGTTGATTGTTACCTGCCTCATTCTGAAGTGTTGTCTGTCTCCAAATGGAGAGTCATCTGTCTCCCTGTATAGTGATATCTGTCATCAGGTGGAGTGTTACCTGTCTCCATGTGGAGAGTTACCAGGCTCTATGTCAAATGTTATCTGTCTCCATGTAGAGTTACTTATCTCTATGTGGAGTGTTATCTATCTCCAAGTGGAGTCTTACCTGCCTCCATGTGGAATTCTACCTGTCTCCCTCTTGACTGAAACCTGTCTCCATGTGGAGAGTTACCTGTGTCATTATGGAGTTTTATCTGTCTCCATGTGAAGTGTAAGCTCCCCCCCCACCGTTGAGCATTACCTGTCTCCCTGTCAAGTGTTACCTGTATCCACGTAGAGTGTTACCAGTCTGTATGTGGACAGTTACCTATCTCCATGTGGAGTGTTACCTGTCTCCCTGCCGACTGTTACCTGGCTGCATGTGGAATTCTACCTGTCTTCCTTTGAGTGTTACTTGCCTATAGAAAGTTACCTGTCTCCATGTCCAGTGTTACCTGCCTGCATATGGAGAGTTACCTGTCTCCCTGTGGAGAGTTAGCTGTCTCCATGTAGAGAGTTACCCGTCTCCATGTCCAGTGTTACCTGTCTCCATGTGGATAGTTACCTGTCCCCATCTGGAGAGTTAACATTCTCCATGTTGAGTGTTACCTGTCTTCACGTTGAGTGTTGCCAGTTTATCCCTCGCTGTTGTGTTGATAAACATACTGTGTTCATGATTTCCACCTCATAATAATTTTTCACATTAACGTCTATATTCTCTGCACCTTATCTACATTGTATGATTGTTGATCTTAGCATTCCATATAAACACTCTCAAGTGTAACCCATTCTGTTATGATTGTGGAAATGTGGAATTCCTCACAACGCTAGGGTTAAATGGAAATTTCCAAGACTGTGGTGGATAGATTTTTTGCTCGCAAGATACCGGGGGAAAGGAGGAAAACTGGAGATAGGATACAGGTTAGTCAGTATTGAAAGACTTGTGCTCCAGAACTTGCCGCGCCCCTAGCCAGGCTGTTCCAGTACAGCTACAACATTGGCATCTACCCAGCAATGTGGAAAATTGCCCAGGTGTGTCCTGTACACAAAAGCAGGACAAATCCGACCCGGCCAATTACTGCCCCATCAGTCTGCTCTCCATCATCAGTAAGGTAATAGAAGGGGTCATCAACAGTGCTATCAAGTGGCGTTTTTTTAGCAATAACTTGCTCACTGATGCTCAGTTTGGGTTCTACCAAGGTCACTCAGCTCCTGACCTCATTACAGCATCGGTTTAAACATGGACACAAGAGCTGAACTCCAGAGGTGAGGTGAGAGTGACTGCGCATAACATCGAGACAGCATTTGACCGAGTGTTGCATCAAGGAGCCCTAGCAAAACTGGGGTGAATGGGAATCGGGAAAACTCTCCGCTGGTTGGAGTCATACCTAGCACAAAGGAAGATGGTTGTGGTTGTTGGAAATCAATCATCTCAGCTCCCGGACATCACTGCAGGAGTTCCTCAGGGTAGTGTCCTTGGCCCAACCATCTTCAGCTGCTTCATCAATGACCTTCCTTCTATCATAAGGTCAGAAATGGGGATATTCGCTGATGGTTGCATGATATTCAGCACCATTCACAACTCTTCAGATACTGAAGCAGTCCATGTCCAAATATAGCAAGACCTAGACTCTATCCAGGCTTGGGCTGACAGTGGCAAGTAATATCCATGCCACACAAGTGCCAGGCAATGACCATCTCCAACAAGAGAGAATCTAACCATTGCCCTTTGGCATTCAATGGCATTACCATCACTGAATCCCCCACTATCAACATCCAGGGGGTTACCATTGACCAGAAACTGAACTGGATTGGCCTTATAAATACTGTGGCTACAAGAGCAGGTCAAAGACTAGGAATCCTGCAATGAGTATCTCACCTCCTGACTCCCCAAAGCCTGTCCACCATCTACAATACACAAGTCAGGAGTGTGATGGAATACTCCCCACTTGCCTGGGTGAGTGCAGCTCCCACAACACTCAAGAAGCTCAACACCATTCAGGACAAAGCAGCCCACTTGATTGGCACCCCATCCACAAACATTCACTCCCTCCATCACCAACGCACAGTAGCAGCAGTGTGTACCATCTACAAGATGCGCTGCAGGAATTCACCAAGGTTCCTTCGACAGCACCTTCCAAACCCACAACCACTGCCAGCTAGAAAGACAAGGGCAGCAGATAGATGGGAACACCACCACCTGGAAGTTCCCCTCCAAGTCAATCACCACCTTGACTTGGAAATATATCGTCGTTCCTTCACTGTCGCTGGGTCAAAATCCTGGAACTCCCTCCCTAACAGCACTGTGGGTGTACCTACACCATATGGACTGCAGCAGTTCAAGAAGGCAGCTCACCACCACCTTCTCAAGGGGCAATTGGGGATGGGCAATAAATACTGGCCCAGCCAGTGACACCCACACCCCATGAAGAAATAAAAAAAAAAGGATTACGTGGCTGTTGTGTGGAAGAGGTCAGTGTCCATCCAGCACTGCCTGTGGCCCAGGAGAAGCAGGAATGATTTCCCCGGGATTCCCCAAGCTAAACTGTTCCCCACTCCGCTTCACGTGATCAGCGACCCCCACGCAATCACTAATTCCCTATCCGTAATCACCTCCCACCAAGATCATCAGCTACCTCCTGACCCCCCAGTCTCTGCCCTCGGTCTCTCCCATGGCCATTCTGCCCATCGTGCCTGTACTAGCTCTTTGAAAGAGCTATCTAATTAGCCCCATTCCCCTGCTCTTTCCCCCATAGTCCTAAACACTTTATTTATCAGATTCCCTTTTGAAAGTTACCCTTGAACCTGTTTCCAGACCCTTTCAGACAGCACGTTCCAGATCACAGCAACCCGCTGCGTAAATAAAATTTCTCCTCCCCTCCTCTCTGGTTCTTTGGCCAGCTACCTTCAACCGGTGTCCATCTGGTTACCCACCCTCCTGCCAGTGGGGACACTTTCTTTTTATTTACTCTTATCAAATCGCTTCATCGTTTTGAACACCTTGATTAAATCTCCTCTTAACCTTTTTTACTCTAAAGAGAAAAGGGGAACAATCGCGGCTTTCTCGCTGCCCCTCCCGATTAGAAGGATTGTCGGAAAATTAGGTGGCTCCTAACCAAATAAACAAACTAATGGGGATCTATCATGATAATGGAATCAGCGGTATCAGGCAATGTGGAGTGGCGCTTGCTTTTCTGTTCCCTGCAGCCTAATAGTACCACACACGCTAATGGATGCTTGAATCCCAAGAGCAGTCACAGGTAAGTGGTTTTGGCCTCTCCGTGCAAACACTTGGCATCTCACTGTCAGTTTTAATCTAATGTCTGCTTTCATTTGGAACAGCCTTTATAAACAAACTGCAGTCAAAACCCACCCCAAATAAACCTCTTTGAGCTGTCTAGTGGCGCAAGGGATTTTTTTTTTATCCTCCCTCACACCAACCCCACAAACGTTATGTCACCAGGGTCATCTCCTCCACCCCTGCCCCCCCCAATAATATCAGGCAACACCTTCAAATCTTAAACAAACAACCTGAAAGGTTATGACCATCAGGAAATGCTCAGCAGCCTGGGGGCTCTTTTCTCTTGCGAAGACAAGGCTGAGGGCCGATTGGAAAGGGGTCTTTAAGTTTATGAAAGGTTTGTTCAGGTAGACTTAAGGTAGAAATAAAAACTGGAAGAACAAGGGCAGCAGATAGATGGGAACACCACCACCTGCAAGTTCCCCTCCAAGTCACTCACCATCCTGACTTGGGAATATATCGTCGTAGGAAATGGTGGGAAAGCTCAGCAGGTCGGGCAGCATCTGCGGAGAGAGAAAC
The DNA here is from genome assembly GCF_964194155.1 of Cetorhinus maximus. Lineage (NCBI taxonomy): Eukaryota > Metazoa > Chordata > Chondrichthyes > Lamniformes > Cetorhinidae > Cetorhinus > Cetorhinus maximus. The sequence continues at coordinate 4,532,655 of NC_135882.1, forward strand.
AGAGTTAACGTTTCAGGTCCAACACGACTCTTCTTCAAAAGACTTAAAGAAGACGGAGGGAGACCAGAGCCAGGAGCCATAAATATAAGATAGTCATTGATAAATTCAACAGGGCATTCAGTAGAAACTTCGCTAACCAGAGAATGGTGAGAATGTGGAACTTGCTGCCACAGGGAGAGGTTGAGGTGAACTCTGGTCAGACACACCACACTCTGAAGATTCTATGGATTTCTCACCAACCCACCCAGATGTTTGTTACATTGTGAGCCAACTGCTCTCATTGAAACTCTGTCTTTCTCATGAATGTTTCCAATCTCCACATTTGAAAATCTGGCCTTGGAATTCTCTCCCAATTCTCTCCGTTGTTCCCAATCGGACAGCTTCAACAATAACCCACCTCCAGGGTTTCGCTCTAGCTTTCTAAGATTCCTTTCATCTGGCTCTCTGATTACACTCAATCTTCATCTTCCAAACACACTTTCGGACCTTTGGTTGTGCCAAGCAGAGCACCACTGCTCCAAATGGGTACCTTTGCCCTCACGGCACAGAGTCAACAACCTTTGTCTGCCCTCTCAGATCTTCAGGGCTTCTCTCAAGCCCGCTTTGCTTCATCTGTTCCCCACATCTCTTTCTTTAACTTGGAGACTTTTACTCTGCTCCTGTCCTTTATCTTGACTCAATGGGATCTATCTGTGATCCCTGTCTTTGTCCCTGCCTGGGACTTCCTTCTGGGACCTCTTTCTGTCCCACTCCCTGGTTTGGGACCTTCTCCCTATCTCCCTCTCCATATCCTGCGCCTTCTCTCAAATGGCACTCCAGTTCAGGTCACCTGACCTCCAATTTTGCATCTTTTTTATAGTCATTCATGGGATGTGGGCGACACTGGCTAGGCCTGCATTTATTGCCCATCACAAATTGCCCTTGTTCAGAGAGTATTTAAGAGTCAGCCACATTGCTGTGGGTCTGGAGTCACATGTAGCATGGTGAGTGACTTGGGGGTGAACATCCAGGTGGTGGTGTTCCTATCTATCTGTTGCCCTTGACCTGGAACTATATTGCTGTTCCTTCACTGTCGCTGGATCAAAATCCTGGAACTCCCTCTCCAACAGCACTGTGGGTGTACCTACACTCCATGGATTGCAGCTGTTCAAGAAGACAGCTCACCACCACCACTTCAGAGGCAATTCCTGGCGTGGACTTAACACACCCACACTTCACCCCATAAAACACGGGCAGCATACCGTCCAATTTCCAGCCATTGACTCAATTAATTCACGCGGATTTAAGGCTTTATTGAGATAAAAGATTGAAGTACGTCACACAAATGTGTTCACTATTGGGAAGCTATCATCACTGACAGTAATCTCTAGTCTTGTTTTGAAAGAGGAAGTGTTTGGGATACGTGCCAGGCGTTTCGCGAAATTACCCACAGGAAAACCGCACATTTTTAGAAATCTAATCTTATGGCCGTAACGTTTGCAAAGCCCAATAGCTACACCCAGTGGCTCATGTCCTGTACAGCAGCTCTCTTCCTACATTTCTTACGTCTTTTCCTCTGTTGATTATGCACAAACCAAGTCAGAATTGAAACCATGCGTTGTTAGAGTGATACAGCATAGAAGGAGGCCATTTGGCCCATTGCCTCCTTTAAAGAGCTACTATTCAATTAGTTGCCTCCTTAGCTAAGAGAAGGTAGAAAAACAAATAACGCAAAAAAAATTAAACACAAAATTTACAAGGATAAGAGTGCATTTCCGCCTCAATTCTCCTTTATACTCTTTCTGCCCACTTGACAATGGAATGACACTACCCACTGGTCTTGGCATCCCTGGAATAGTGGTGAAGGAGCGGTGGGGCTGGGAGGGTAGTGGTGAAATCAGCCTGGGTGATTGCTCCTGATCACCAACAATGATCGCTGTGTGTGGATATCCTGAGGATGATGGGATTGGACCCAGATGTGATGCTTCTCACAGTCAAATAGCCCATTCCCACTCATCATCAAAACCTATAGAAGGTACTGGAATTATACCCTATCATTGCTCAGTGACTATGCACTCCACTAATTCTGAACTATATTCTCTGGAGTTTAGAAGAATGAGAGGTGATCTCATTGAAATGTATAAAATTCTGAGACGGGTTGACAGGGTTGATGCTGAGAGGTTGCTTCCTGCTGGCTGGACAGCCTAAATCTTGGGGGTACAGACTCAGGATAAGAGGCCGATCATTTAGTATTGAGATGAGGAGAAATTTCTTCACTCAAAGGGCTGTGAATCTCCAGTACCCTCTACCCCAGAGGGTTGTGGATGTGCCATTGTTGAATATATTTAAGGCAAAGTTTGGTAAATTTTAGACTCTTAAGGGAATCAAGGGATATGGTGATAGGGAGGGAAAATGGGGGCACTATGAAAGTTCAGCCATGATCTTATTGAATAGTTCATGGGGGAAAATGGTGTCCCCCAAACCCTATTTCTCATCTTTATGGCCTCTTGAGCATCCTGTTAGGAAGATATAATAATTTTCATTATGTTATTGGAGTTTATTGTAGAGTAATAGTGGGGTGTGTGTCTATGGGTCTGTGTGGGTGGGACTTAATTGAATTAAAGGCA